>NW_027194113.1:0-51740 GCF_032444005.1 Ranitomeya imitator
AAAATTGCAGTTTTCTTCACAGTCTCGCCTCCCTTGTCTGAAAGTGCCAAAACGAAAAAGGAGCCTGGCCAACAGGGGTTCATCTGATCATTCACATACCGCGTGTGCACTTTCTCGGAGTGCGATGCCAGAGGTGACGGCACAGCCAATCCTCGTTAGTATAGTGGTAAGTATCCCCGCCTGTCACGCGGGAGACCGGGGTTCGATTCCCCGACGGGGAGGCCTCTCTTATATTCTTGAATTTGCTCCGAGAAGCTGATCCTGCTGGCAATAAATTCATATTCAGGGGCTTTTGATATTTTATTGTTTGATTGTCACTTTACTGCCACCAGAAGTCTCTACATTGTGTGATAAATCCATCCCCCCCAAAACGGAATTATTTGCGCTCATACCTATTTCCAGTTCTTTGCGTAGGGGATAAACGCCCCACCCATGGCCGGTTAGCTCAGTTGGTTAGAGCGTGGTGCTAATAACGCCAAGGTCGCGGGTTCGATCCCCGTACGGGCCAAGCACAGCTTTTTAGAGGTCCCGTGCACTCGTTTCATCCCAGGTAGGTCGATGCTGAAGCTTGTTTCTTTTTACTCCGTGTTTTGTTCATAGTGCTTTCTGTGTAGAATTGCATGCCTAACTGATTTGCAGAAGTAGTTGTCCCTATGGTGTGGTGGTGTTATTTGAAGCCTGTAGCAAGCAGATAGTATAGTTGCAGCGTATTTTGCTGTTGACCTTTGCGCCATTGCAATGGATCTCTGTGTTAAGCTTGGTGCTGTGTTTATGTGCTGATGGTGTCTCTGGTGCTGTATTCATGTACTGATGATGGGTCTTGTGTTGAACTCATATGCTGATGTAGTCATATGCTGATGGAAGTGCTGTTTCCGCAGCCAGGCACTGACGGCGGTTCTGGTGATGTATCAATGTAGCTGTGGCAATCTTTAACTTACTAGACTTGATATTAGGTCATGCTAGGGTCAGTATGCCGTCCTGAAAATACAGCTGTCTGAATGAGGCCATTATTGGTCTGCCGAGCAAAAGTTTGACAAAAGCTCCCAGACACTATAGACAGCTTTGCCATCATTAGGGCGGCTGCTCTCTCTCCCAAAAATTGCAGTTTTCTTCACAGTCTCGCCTCCCTTGTCTGAAAGTGCCAAAACGAAAAAGGAGCCTGGCCAACAGGGGTTCATCTGATCATTCACATACCGCGTGTGCACTTTCTCGGAGTGCGATGCCAGAGGTGACGGCACAGCCAATCCTCGTTAGTATAGTGGTAAGTATCCCCGCCTGTCACGCGGGAGACCGGGGTTCGATTCCCCGACGGGGAGGCCTCTCTTATATTCTTGAATTTGCTCCGAGAAGCTGATCCTGCTGGCAATAAATTCATATTCAGGGGCTTTTGATATTTTATTGTTTGATTGTCACTTTACTGCCACCAGAAGTCTCTACATTGTGTGATAAATCCATCCCCCCCAAAACGGAATTATTTGCGCTCATACCTATTTCCAGTTCTTTGCGTAGGGGATAAACGCCCCACCCATGGCCGGTTAGCTCAGTTGGTTAGAGCGTGGTGCTAATAACGCCAAGGTCGCGGGTTCGATCCCCGTACGGCCAAGCACAGCTTTTTAGAGGTCCCGTGCACTCGTTTCATCCCAGGTAGGTCGATGCTGAAGCTTGTTTCTTTTTACTCCGTGTTTTGTTCATAGTGCTTTCTGTGTAGAATTGCATGCCTAACTGATTTGCAGAAGTAGTTGTCCCTATGGTGTGGTGGTGTTATTTGAAGCCTGTAGCAAGCAGATAGTATAGTTGCAGCGTATTTTGCTGTTGACCTTTGCGCCATTGCAATGGATCTCTGTGTTAAGCTTGGTGCTGTGTTTATGTGCTGATGGTGTCTCTGGTGCTGTATTCATGTACTGATGATGGGTCTTGTGTTGAACTCATATGCTGATGTAGTCATATGCTGATGGAAGTGCTGTTTCCGCAGCCAGGCACTGACGGCGGTTCTGGTGATGTATCAATGTAGCTGTGGCAATCTTTAACTTACTAGACTTGATATTAGGTCATGCTAGGGTCAGTATGCCGTCCTGAAAATACAGCTGTCTGAATGAGGCCATTATTGGTCTGCCGAGCAAAAGTTTGACAAAAGCTCCCAGACACTATAGACAGCTTTGCCATCATTAGGGCGGCTGCTCTCTCTCCCAAAAATTGCAGTTTTCTTCACAGTCTCGCCTCCCTTGTCTGAAAGTGCCAAAACGAAAAAGGAGCCTGGCCAACAGGGGTTCATCTGATCATTCACATACCGCGTGTGCACTTTCTCGGAGTGCGATGCCAGAGGTGACGGCACAGCCAATCCTCGTTAGTATAGTGGTAAGTATCCCCGCCTGTCACGCGGGAGACCGGGGTTCGATTCCCCGACGGGGAGGCCTCTCTTATATTCTTGAATTTGCTCCGAGAAGCTGATCCTGCTGGCAATAAATTCATATTCAGGGGCTTTTGATATTTTATTGTTTGATTGTCACTTTACTGCCACCAGAAGTCTCTACATTGTGTGATAAATCCATCCCCCCCAAAACGGAATTATTTGCGCTCATACCTATTTCCAGTTCTTTGCGTAGGGGATAAACGCCCCACCCATGGCCGGTTAGCTCAGTTGGTTAGAGCGTGGTGCTAATAACGCCAAGGTCGCGGGTTCGATCCCCGTACGGGCCAAGCACAGCTTTTTAGAGGTCCCGTGCACTCGTTTCATCCCAGGTAGGTCGATGCTGAAGCTTGTTTCTTTTTACTCCGTGTTTTGTTCATAGTGCTTTCTGTGTAGAATTGCATGCCTAACTGATTTGCAGAAGTAGTTGTCCCTATGGTGTGGTGGTGTTATTTGAAGCCTGTAGCAAGCAGATAGTATAGTTGCAGCGTATTTTGCTGTTGACCTTTGCGCCATTGCAATGGATCTCTGTGTTAAGCTTGGTGCTGTGTTTATGTGCTGATGGTGTCTCTGGTGCTGTATTCATGTACTGATGATGGGTCTTGTGTTGAACTCATATGCTGATGTAGTCATATGCTGATGGAAGTGCTGTTTCCGCAGCCAGGCACTGACGGCGGTTCTGGTGATGTATCAATGTAGCTGTGGCAATCTTTAACTTACTAGACTTGATATTAGGTCATGCTAGGGTCAGTATGCCGTCCTGAAAATACAGCTGTCTGAATGAGGCCATTATTGGTCTGCCGAGCAAAAGTTTGACAAAAGCTCCCAGACACTATAGACAGCTTTGCCATCATTAGGGCGGCTGCTCTCTCTCCCAAAAATTGCAGTTTTCTTCACAGTCTCGCCTCCCTTGTCTGAAAGTGCCAAAACGAAAAAGGAGCCTGGCCAACAGGGGTTCATCTGATCATTCACATACCGCGTGTGCACTTTCTCGGAGTGCGATGCCAGAGGTGACGGCACAGCCAATCCTCGTTAGTATAGTGGTAAGTATCCCCGCCTGTCACGCGGGAGACCGGGGTTCGATTCCCCGACGGGGAGGCCTCTCTTATATTCTTGAATTTGCTCCGAGAAGCTGATCCTGCTGGCAATAAATTCATATTCAGGGGCTATTGATATTTTATTGTTTGATTGTCACTTTACTGCCACCAGAAGTCTCTACATTGTGTGATAAATCCATCCCCCCCAAAACGGAATTATTTGCGCTCATACCTATTTCCAGTTCTTTGCGTAGGGGATAAACGCCCCACCCATGGCCGGTTAGCTCAGTTGGTTAGAGCGTGGTGCTAATAACGCCAAGGTCGCGGGTTCGATCCCCGTACGGGCCAAGCACAGCTTTTTAGAGGTCCCGTGCACTCGTTTCATCCCAGGTAGGTCGATGCTGAAGCTTGTTTCTTTTTACTCCGTGTTTTGTTCATAGTGCTTTCTGTGTAGAATTGCATGCCTAACTGATTTGCAGAAGTAGTTGTCCCTATGGTGTGGTGGTGTTATTTGAAGCCTGTAGCAAGCAGATAGTATAGTTGCAGCGTATTTTGCTGTTGACCTTTGCGCCATTGCAATGGATCTCTGTGTTAAGCTTGGTGCTGTGTTTATGTGCTGATGGTGTCTCTGGTGCTGTATTCATGTACTGATGATGGGTCTTGTGTTGAACTCATATGCTGATGTAGTCATATGCTGATGGAAGTGCTGTTTCCGCAGCCAGGCACTGACGGCGGTTCTGGTGATGTATCAATGTAGCTGTGGCAATCTTTAACTTACTAGACTTGATATTAGGTCATGCTAGGGTCAGTATGCCGTCCTGAAAATACAGCTGTCTGAATGAGGCCATTATTGGTCTGCCGAGCAAAAGTTTGACAAAAGCTCCCAGACACTATAGACAGCTTTGCCATCATTAGGGCGGCTGCTCTCTCTCCCAAAAATTGCAGTTTTCTTCACAGTCTCGCCTCCCTTGTCTGAAAGTGCCAAAACGAAAAAGGAGCCTGGCCAACAGGGGTTCATCTGATCATTCACATACCGCGTGTGCACTTTCTCGGAGTGCGATGCCAGAGGTGACGGCACAGCCAATCCTCGTTAGTATAGTGGTAAGTATCCCCGCCTGTCACGCGGGAGACCGGGGTTCGATTCCCCGACGGGGAGGCCTCTCTTATATTCTTGAATTTGCTCCGAGAAGCTGATCCTGCTGGCAATAAATTCATATTCAGGGGCTTTTGATATTTTATTGTTTGATTGTCACTTTACTGCCACCAGAAGTCTCTACATTGTGTGATAAATCCATCCCCCCCAAAACGGAATTATTTGCGCTCATACCTATTTCCAGTTCTTTGCGTAGGGGATAAACGCCCCACCCATGGCCGGTTAGCTCAGTTGGTTAGAGCGTGGTGCTAATAACGCCAAGGTCGCGGGTTCGATCCCCGTACGGGCCAAGCACAGCTTTTTAGAGGTCCCGTGCACTCGTTTCATCCCAGGTAGGTCGATGCTGAAGCTTGTTTCTTTTTACTCCGTGTTTTGTTCATAGTGCTTTCTGTGTAGAATTGCATGCCTAACTGATTTGCAGAAGTAGTTGTCCCTATGGTGTGGTGGTGTTATTTGAAGCCTGTAGCAAGCAGATAGTATAGTTGCAGCGTATTTTGCTGTTGACCTTTGCGCCATTGCAATGGATCTCTGTGTTAAGCTTGGTGCTGTGTTTATGTGCTGATGGTGTCTCTGGTGCTGTATTCATGTACTGATGATGGGTCTTGTGTTGAACTCATATGCTGATGTAGTCATATGCTGATGGAAGTGCTGTTTCCGCAGCCAGGCACTGACGGCGGTTCTGGTGATGTATCAATGTAGCTGTGGCAATCTTTAACTTACTAGACTTGATATTAGGTCATGCTAGGGTCAGTATGCCGTCCTGAAAATACAGCTGTCTGAATGAGGCCATTATTGGTCTGCCGAGCAAAAGTTTGACAAAAGCTCCCAGACACTATAGACAGCTTTGCCATCATTAGGGCGGCTGCTCTCTCTCCCAAAAATTGCAGTTTTCTTCACAGTCTCGCCTCCCTTGTCTGAAAGTGCCAAAACGAAAAAGGAGCCTGGCCAACAGGGGTTCATCTGATCATTCACATACCGCGTGTGCACTTTCTCGGAGTGCGATGCCAGAGGTGACGGCACAGCCAATCCTCGTTAGTATAGTGGTAAGTATCCCCGCCTGTCACGCGGGAGACCGGGGTTCGATTCCCCGACGGGGAGGCCTCTCTTATATTCTTGAATTTGCTCCGAGAAGCTGATCCTGCTGGCAATAAATTCATATTCAGGGGCTTTTGATATTTTATTGTTTGATTGTCACTTTACTGCCACCAGAAGTCTCTACATTGTGTGATAAATCCATCCCCCCCAAAACGGAATTATTTGCGCTCATACCTATTTCCAGTTCTTTGCGTAGGGGATAAACGCCCCACCCATGGCCGGTTAGCTCAGTTGGTTAGAGCGTGGTGCTAATAACGCCAAGGTCGCGGGTTCGATCCCCGTACGGGCCAAGCACAGCTTTTTAGAGGTCCCGTGCACTCGTTTCATCCCAGGTAGGTCGATGCTGAAGCTTGTTTCTTTTTACTCCGTGTTTTGTTCATAGTGCTTTCTGTGTAGAATTGCATGCCTAACTGATTTGCAGAAGTAGTTGTCCCTATGGTGTGGTGGTGTTATTTGAAGCCTGTAGCAAGCAGATAGTATAGTTGCAGCGTATTTTGCTGTTGACCTTTGCGCCATTGCAATGGATCTCTGTGTTAAGCTTGGTGCTGTGTTTATGTGCTGATGGTGTCTCTGGTGCTGTATTCATGTACTGATGATGGGTCTTGTGTTGAACTCATATGCTGATGTAGTCATATGCTGATGGAAGTGCTGTTTCCGCAGCCAGGCACTGACGGCGGTTCTGGTGATGTATCAATGTAGCTGTGGCAATCTTTAACTTACTAGACTTGATATTAGGTCATGCTAGGGTCAGTATGCCGTCCTGAAAATACAGCTGTCTGAATGAGGCCATTATTGGTCTGCCGAGCAAAAGTTTGACAAAAGCTCCCAGACACTATAGACAGCTTTGCCATCATTAGGGCGGCTGCTCTCTCTCCCAAAAATTGCAGTTTTCTTCACAGTCTCGCCTCCCTTGTCTGAAAGTGCCAAAACGAAAAAGGAGCCTGGCCAACAGGGGTTCATCTGATCATTCACATACCGCGTGTGCACTTTCTCGGAGTGCGATGCCAGAGGTGACGGCACAGCCAATCCTCGTTAGTATAGTGGTAAGTATCCCCGCCTGTCACGCGGGAGACCGGGGTTCGATTCCCCGACGGGGAGGCCTCTCTTATATTCTTGAATTTGCTCCGAGAAGCTGATCCTGCTGGCAATAAATTCATATTCAGGGGCTATTGATATTTTATTGTTTGATTGTCACTTTACTGCCACCAGAAGTCTCTACATTGTGTGATAAATCCATCCCCCCCAAAACGGAATTATTTGCGCTCATACCTATTTCCAGTTCTTTGCGTAGGGGATAAACGCCCCACCCATGGCCGGTTAGCTCAGTTGGTTAGAGCGTGGTGCTAATAACGCCAAGGTCGCGGGTTCGATCCCCGTACGGGCCAAGCACAGCTTTTTAGAGGTCCCGTGCACTCGTTTCATCCCAGGTAGGTCGATGCTGAAGCTTGTTTCTTTTTACTCCGTGTTTTGTTCATAGTGCTTTCTGTGTAGAATTGCATGCCTAACTGATTTGCAGAAGTAGTTGTCCCTATGGTGTGGTGGTGTTATTTGAAGCCTGTAGCAAGCAGATAGTATAGTTGCAGCGTATTTTGCTGTTGACCTTTGCGCCATTGCAATGGATCTCTGTGTTAAGCTTGGTGCTGTGTTTATGTGCTGATGGTGTCTCTGGTGCTGTATTCATGTACTGATGATGGGTCTTGTGTTGAACTCATATGCTGATGTAGTCATATGCTGATGGAAGTGCTGTTTCCGCAGCCAGGCACTGACGGCGGTTCTGGTGATGTATCAATGTAGCTGTGGCAATCTTTAACTTACTAGACTTGATATTAGGTCATGCTAGGGTCAGTATGCCGTCCTGAAAATACAGCTGTCTGAATGAGGCCATTATTGGTCTGCCGAGCAAAAGTTTGACAAAAGCTCCCAGACACTATAGACAGCTTTGCCATCATTAGGGCGGCTGCTCTCTCTCCCAAAAATTGCAGTTTTCTTCACAGTCTCGCCTCCCTTGTCTGAAAGTGCCAAAACGAAAAAGGAGCCTGGCCAACAGGGGTTCATCTGATCATTCACATACCGCGTGTGCACTTTCTCGGAGTGCGATGCCAGAGGTGACGGCACAGCCAATCCTCGTTAGTATAGTGGTAAGTATCCCCGCCTGTCACGCGGGAGACCGGGGTTCGATTCCCCGACGGGGAGGCCTCTCTTATATTCTTGAATTTGCTCCGAGAAGCTGATCCTGCTGGCAATAAATTCATATTCAGGGGCTTTTGATATTTTATTGTTTGATTGTCACTTTACTGCCACCAGAAGTCTCTACATTGTGTGATAAATCCATCCCCCCCAAAACGGAATTATTTGCGCTCATACCTATTTCCAGTTCTTTGCGTAGGGGATAAACGCCCCACCCATGGCCGGTTAGCTCAGTTGGTTAGAGCGTGGTGCTAATAACGCCAAGGTCGCGGGTTCGATCCCCGTACGGGCCAAGCACAGCTTTTTAGAGGTCCCGTGCACTCGTTTCATCCCAGGTAGGTCGATGCTGAAGCTTGTTTCTTTTTACTCCGTGTTTTGTTCATAGTGCTTTCTGTGTAGAATTGCATGCCTAACTGATTTGCAGAAGTAGTTGTCCCTATGGTGTGGTGGTGTTATTTGAAGCCTGTAGCAAGCAGATAGTATAGTTGCAGCGTATTTTGCTGTTGACCTTTGCGCCATTGCAATGGATCTCTGTGTTAAGCTTGGTGCTGTGTTTATGTGCTGATGGTGTCTCTGGTGCTGTATTCATGTACTGATGATGGGTCTTGTGTTGAACTCATATGCTGATGTAGTCATATGCTGATGGAAGTGCTGTTTCCGCAGCCAGGCACTGACGGCGGTTCTGGTGATGTATCAATGTAGCTGTGGCAATCTTTAACTTACTAGACTTGATATTAGGTCATGCTAGGGTCAGTATGCCGTCCTGAAAATACAGCTGTCTGAATGAGGCCATTATTGGTCTGCCGAGCAAAAGTTTGACAAAAGCTCCCAGACACTATAGACAGCTTTGCCATCATTAGGGCGGCTGCTCTCTCTCCCAAAAATTGCAGTTTTCTTCACAGTCTCGCCTCCCTTGTCTGAAAGTGCCAAAACGAAAAAGGAGCCTGGCCAACAGGGGTTCATCTGATCATTCACATACCGCGTGTGCACTTTCTCGGAGTGCGATGCCAGAGGTGACGGCACAGCCAATCCTCGTTAGTATAGTGGTAAGTATCCCCGCCTGTCACGCGGGAGACCGGGGTTCGATTCCCCGACGGGGAGGCCTCTCTTATATTCTTGAATTTGCTCCGAGAAGCTGATCCTGCTGGCAATAAATTCATATTCAGGGGCTTTTGATATTTTATTGTTTGATTGTCACTTTACTGCCACCAGAAGTCTCTACATTGTGTGATAAATCCATCCCCCCCAAAACGGAATTATTTGCGCTCATACCTATTTCCAGTTCTTTGCGTAGGGGATAAACGCCCCACCCATGGCCGGTTAGCTCAGTTGGTTAGAGCGTGGTGCTAATAACGCCAAGGTCGCGGGTTCGATCCCCGTACGGGCCAAGCACAGCTTTTTAGAGGTCCCGTGCACTCGTTTCATCCCAGGTAGGTCGATGCTGAAGCTTGTTTCTTTTTACTCCGTGTTTTGTTCATAGTGCTTTCTGTGTAGAATTGCATGCCTAACTGATTTGCAGAAGTAGTTGTCCCTATGGTGTGGTGGTGTTATTTGAAGCCTGTAGCAAGCAGATAGTATAGTTGCAGCGTATTTTGCTGTTGACCTTTGCGCCATTGCAATGGATCTCTGTGTTAAGCTTGGTGCTGTGTTTATGTGCTGATGGTGTCTCTGGTGCTGTATTCATGTACTGATGATGGGTCTTGTGTTGAACTCATATGCTGATGTAGTCATATGCTGATGGAAGTGCTGTTTCCGCAGCCAGGCACTGACGGCGGTTCTGGTGATGTATCAATGTAGCTGTGGCAATCTTTAACTTACTAGACTTGATATTAGGTCATGCTAGGGTCAGTATGCCGTCCTGAAAATACAGCTGTCTGAATGAGGCCATTATTGGTCTGCCGAGCAAAAGTTTGACAAAAGCTCCCAGACACTATAGACAGCTTTGCCATCATTAGGGCGGCTGCTCTCTCTCCCAAAAATTGCAGTTTTCTTCACAGTCTCGCCTCCCTTGTCTGAAAGTGCCAAAACGAAAAAGGAGCCTGGCCAACAGGGGTTCATCTGATCATTCACATACCGCGTGTGCACTTTCTCGGAGTGCGATGCCAGAGGTGACGGCACAGCCAATCCTCGTTAGTATAGTGGTAAGTATCCCCGCCTGTCACGCGGGAGACCGGGGTTCGATTCCCCGACGGGGAGGCCTCTCTTATATTCTTGAATTTGCTCCGAGAAGCTGATCCTGCTGGCAATAAATTCATATTCAGGGGCTTTTGATATTTTATTGTTTGATTGTCACTTTACTGCCACCAGAAGTCTCTACATTGTGTGATAAATCCATCCCCCCCAAAACGGAATTATTTGCGCTCATACCTATTTCCAGTTCTTTGCGTAGGGGATAAACGCCCCACCCATGGCCGGTTAGCTCAGTTGGTTAGAGCGTGGTGCTAATAACGCCAAGGTCGCGGGTTCGATCCCCGTACGGGCCAAGCACAGCTTTTTAGAGGTCCCGTGCACTCGTTTCATCCCAGGTAGGTCGATGCTGAAGCTTGTTTCTTTTTACTCCGTGTTTTGTTCATAGTGCTTTCTGTGTAGAATTGCATGCCTAACTGATTTGCAGAAGTAGTTGTCCCTATGGTGTGGTGGTGTTATTTGAAGCCTGTAGCAAGCAGATAGTATAGTTGCAGCGTATTTTGCTGTTGACCTTTGCGCCATTGCAATGGATCTCTGTGTTAAGCTTGGTGCTGTGTTTATGTGCTGATGGTGTCTCTGGTGCTGTATTCATGTACTGATGATGGGTCTTGTGTTGAACTCATATGCTGATGTAGTCATATGCTGATGGAAGTGCTGTTTCCGCAGCCAGGCACTGACGGCGGTTCTGGTGATGTATCAATGTAGCTGTGGCAATCTTTAACTTACTAGACTTGATATTAGGTCATGCTAGGGTCAGTATGCCGTCCTGAAAATACAGCTGTCTGAATGAGGCCATTATTGGTCTGCCGAGCAAAAGTTTGACAAAAGCTCCCAGACACTATAGACAGCTTTGCCATCATTAGGGCGGCTGCTCTCTCTCCCAAAAATTGCAGTTTTCTTCACAGTCTCGCCTCCCTTGTCTGAAAGTGCCAAAACGAAAAAGGAGCCTGGCCAACAGGGGTTCATCTGATCATTCACATACCGCGTGTGCACTTTCTCGGAGTGCGATGCCAGAGGTGACGGCACAGCCAATCCTCGTTAGTATAGTGGTAAGTATCCCCGCCTGTCACGCGGGAGACCGGGGTTCGATTCCCCGACGGGGAGGCCTCTCTTATATTCTTGAATTTGCTCCGAGAAGCTGATCCTGCTGGCAATAAATTCATATTCAGGGGCTTTTGATATTTTATTGTTTGATTGTCACTTTACTGCCACCAGAAGTCTCTACATTGTGTGATAAATCCATCCCCCCCAAAACGGAATTATTTGCGCTCATACCTATTTCCAGTTCTTTGCGTAGGGGATAAACGCCCCACCCATGGCCGGTTAGCTCAGTTGGTTAGAGCGTGGTGCTAATAACGCCAAGGTCGCGGGTTCGATCCCCGTACGGGCCAAGCACAGCTTTTTAGAGGTCCCGTGCACTCGTTTCATCCCAGGTAGGTCGATGCTGAAGCTTGTTTCTTTTTACTCCGTGTTTTGTTCATAGTGCTTTCTGTGTAGAATTGCATGCCTAACTGATTTGCAGAAGTAGTTGTCCCTATGGTGTGGTGGTGTTATTTGAAGCCTGTAGCAAGCAGATAGTATAGTTGCAGCGTATTTTGCTGTTGACCTTTGCGCCATTGCAATGGATCTCTGTGTTAAGCTTGGTGCTGTGTTTATGTGCTGATGGTGTCTCTGGTGCTGTATTCATGTACTGATGATGGGTCTTGTGTTGAACTCATATGCTGATGTAGTCATATGCTGATGGAAGTGCTGTTTCCGCAGCCAGGCACTGACGGCGGTTCTGGTGATGTATCAATGTAGCTGTGGCAATCTTTAACTTACTAGACTTGATATTAGGTCATGCTAGGGTCAGTATGCCGTCCTGAAAATACAGCTGTCTGAATGAGGCCATTATTGGTCTGCCGAGCAAAAGTTTGACAAAAGCTCCCAGACACTATAGACAGCTTTGCCATCATTAGGGCGGCTGCTCTCTCTCCCAAAAATTGCAGTTTTCTTCACAGTCTCGCCTCCCTTGTCTGAAAGTGCCAAAACGAAAAAGGAGCCTGGCCAACAGGGGTTCATCTGATCATTCACATACCGCGTGTGCACTTTCTCGGAGTGCGATGCCAGAGGTGACGGCACAGCCAATCCTCGTTAGTATAGTGGTAAGTATCCCCGCCTGTCACGCGGGAGACCGGGGTTCGATTCCCCGACGGGGAGGCCTCTCTTATATTCTTGAATTTGCTCCGAGAAGCTGATCCTGCTGGCAATAAATTCATATTCAGGGGCTATTGATATTTTATTGTTTGATTGTCACTTTACTGCCACCAGAAGTCTCTACATTGTGTGATAAATCCATCCCCCCCAAAACGGAATTATTTGCGCTCATACCTATTTCCAGTTCTTTGCGTAGGGGATAAACGCCCCACCCATGGCCGGTTAGCTCAGTTGGTTAGAGCGTGGTGCTAATAACGCCAAGGTCGCGGGTTCGATCCCCGTACGGGCCAAGCACAGCTTTTTAGAGGTCCCGTGCACTCGTTTCATCCCAGGTAGGTCGATGCTGAAGCTTGTTTCTTTTTACTCCGTGTTTTGTTCATAGTGCTTTCTGTGTAGAATTGCATGCCTAACTGATTTGCAGAAGTAGTTGTCCCTATGGTGTGGTGGTGTTATTTGAAGCCTGTAGCAAGCAGATAGTATAGTTGCAGCGTATTTTGCTGTTGACCTTTGCGCCATTGCAATGGATCTCTGTGTTAAGCTTGGTGCTGTGTTTATGTGCTGATGGTGTCTCTGGTGCTGTATTCATGTACTGATGATGGGTCTTGTGTTGAACTCATATGCTGATGTAGTCATATGCTGATGGAAGTGCTGTTTCCGCAGCCAGGCACTGACGGCGGTTCTGGTGATGTATCAATGTAGCTGTGGCAATCTTTAACTTACTAGACTTGATATTAGGTCATGCTAGGGTCAGTATGCCGTCCTGAAAATACAGCTGTCTGAATGAGGCCATTATTGGTCTGCCGAGCAAAAGTTTGACAAAAGCTCCCAGACACTATAGACAGCTTTGCCATCATTAGGGCGGCTGCTCTCTCTCCCAAAAATTGCAGTTTTCTTCACAGTCTCGCCTCCCTTGTCTGAAAGTGCCAAAACGAAAAAGGAGCCTGGCCAACAGGGGTTCATCTGATCATTCACATACCGCGTGTGCACTTTCTCGGAGTGCGATGCCAGAGGTGACGGCACAGCCAATCCTCGTTAGTATAGTGGTAAGTATCCCCGCCTGTCACGCGGGAGACCGGGGTTCGATTCCCCGACGGGGAGGCCTCTCTTATATTCTTGAATTTGCTCCGAGAAGCTGATCCTGCTGGCAATAAATTCATATTCAGGGGCTTTTGATATTTTATTGTTTGATTGTCACTTTACTGCCACCAGAAGTCTCTACATTGTGTGATAAATCCATCCCCCCCAAAACGGAATTATTTGCGCTCATACCTATTTCCAGTTCTTTGCGTAGGGGATAAACGCCCCACCCATGGCCGGTTAGCTCAGTTGGTTAGAGCGTGGTGCTAATAACGCCAAGGTCGCGGGTTCGATCCCCGTACGGGCCAAGCACAGCTTTTTAGAGGTCCCGTGCACTCGTTTCATCCCAGGTAGGTCGATGCTGAAGCTTGTTTCTTTTTACTCCGTGTTTTGTTCATAGTGCTTTCTGTGTAGAATTGCATGCCTAACTGATTTGCAGAAGTAGTTGTCCCTATGGTGTGGTGGTGTTATTTGAAGCCTGTAGCAAGCAGATAGTATAGTTGCAGCGTATTTTGCTGTTGACCTTTGCGCCATTGCAATGGATCTCTGTGTTAAGCTTGGTGCTGTGTTTATGTGCTGATGGTGTCTCTGGTGCTGTATTCATGTACTGATGATGGGTCTTGTGTTGAACTCATATGCTGATGTAGTCATATGCTGATGGAAGTGCTGTTTCCGCAGCCAGGCACTGACGGCGGTTCTGGTGATGTATCAATGTAGCTGTGGCAATCTTTAACTTACTAGACTTGATATTAGGTCATGCTAGGGTCAGTATGCCGTCCTGAAAATACAGCTGTCTGAATGAGGCCATTATTGGTCTGCCGAGCAAAAGTTTGACAAAAGCTCCCAGACACTATAGACAGCTTTGCCATCATTAGGGCGGCTGCTCTCTCTCCCAAAAATTGCAGTTTTCTTCACAGTCTCGCCTCCCTTGTCTGAAAGTGCCAAAACGAAAAAGGAGCCTGGCCAACAGGGGTTCATCTGATCATTCACATACCGCGTGTGCACTTTCTCGGAGTGCGATGCCAGAGGTGACGGCACAGCCAATCCTCGTTAGTATAGTGGTAAGTATCCCCGCCTGTCACGCGGGAGACCGGGGTTCGATTCCCCGACGTGGAGGCCTCTCTTATATTCTTGAATTTGCTCCGAGAAGCTGATCCTGCTGGCAATAAATTCATATTCAGGGGCTTTTGATATTTTATTGTTTGATTGTCACTTTACTGCCACCAGAAGTCTCTACATTGTGTGATAAATCCATCCCCCCCAAAACGGAATTATTTGCGCTCATACCTATTTCCAGTTCTTTGCGTAGGGGATAAACGCCCCACCCATGGCCGGTTAGCTCAGTTGGTTAGAGCGTGGTGCTAATAACGCCAAGGTCGCGGGTTCGATCCCCGTACGGGCCAAGCACAGCTTTTTAGAGGTCCCGTGCACTCGTTTCATCCCAGGTAGGTCGATGCTGAAGCTTGTTTCTTTTTACTCCGTGTTTTGTTCATAGTGCTTTCTGTGTAGAATTGCATGCCTAACTGATTTGCAGAAGTAGTTGTCCCTATGGTGTGGTGGTGTTATTTGAAGCCTGTAGCAAGCAGATAGTATAGTTGCAGCGTATTTTGCTGTTGACCTTTGCGCCATTGCAATGGATCTCTGTGTTAAGCTTGGTGCTGTGTTTATGTGCTGATGGTGTCTCTGGTGCTGTATTCATGTACTGATGATGGGTCTTGTGTTGAACTCATATGCTGATGTAGTCATATGCTGATGGAAGTGCTGTTTCCGCAGCCAGGCACTGACGGCGGTTCTGGTGATGTATCAATGTAGCTGTGGCAATCTTTAACTTACTAGACTTGATATTAGGTCATGCTAGGGTCAGTATGCCGTCCTGAAAATACAGCTGTCTGAATGAGGCCATTATTGGTCTGCCGAGCAAAAGTTTGACAAAAGCTCCCAGACACTATAGACAGCTTTGCCATCATTAGGGCGGCTGCTCTCTCTCCCAAAAATTGCAGTTTTCTTCACAGTCTCGCCTCCCTTGTCTGAAAGTGCCAAAACGAAAAAGGAGCCTGGCCAACAGGGGTTCATCTGATCATTCACATACCGCGTGTGCACTTTCTCGGAGTGCGATGCCAGAGGTGACGGCACAGCCAATCCTCGTTAGTATAGTGGTAAGTATCCCCGCCTGTCACGCGGGAGACCGGGGTTCGATTCCCCGACGGGGAGGCCTCTCTTATATTCTTGAATTTGCTCCGAGAAGCTGATCCTGCTGGCAATAAATTCATATTCAGGGGCTATTGATATTTTATTGTTTGATTGTCACTTTACTGCCACCAGAAGTCTCTACATTGTGTGATAAATCCATCCCCCCCAAAACGGAATTATTTGCGCTCATACCTATTTCCAGTTCTTTGCGTAGGGGATAAACGCCCCACCCATGGCCGGTTAGCTCAGTTGGTTAGAGCGTGGTGCTAATAACGCCAAGGTCGCGGGTTCGATCCCCGTACGGGCCAAGCACAGCTTTTTAGAGGTCCCGTGCACTCGTTTCATCCCAGGTAGGTCGATGCTGAAGCTTGTTTCTTTTTACTCCGTGTTTTGTTCATAGTGCTTTCTGTGTAGAATTGCATGCCTAACTGATTTGCAGAAGTAGTTGTCCCTATGGTGTGGTGGTGTTATTTGAAGCCTGTAGCAAGCAGATAGTATAGTTGCAGCGTATTTTGCTGTTGACCTTTGCGCCATTGCAATGGATCTCTGTGTTAAGCTTGGTGCTGTGTTTATGTGCTGATGGTGTCTCTGGTGCTGTATTCATGTACTGATGATGGGTCTTGTGTTGAACTCATATGCTGATGTAGTCATATGCTGATGGAAGTGCTGTTTCCGCAGCCAGGCACTGACGGCGGTTCTGGTGATGTATCAATGTAGCTGTGGCAATCTTTAACTTACTAGACTTGATATTAGGTCATGCTAGGGTCAGTATGCCGTCCTGAAAATACAGCTGTCTGAATGAGGCCATTATTGGTCTGCCGAGCAAAAGTTTGACAAAAGCTCCCAGACACTATAGACAGCTTTGCCATCATTAGGGCGGCTGCTCTCTCTCCCAAAAATTGCAGTTTTCTTCACAGTCTCGCCTCCCTTGTCTGAAAGTGCCAAAACGAAAAAGGAGCCTGGCCAACAGGGGTTCATCTGATCATTCACATACCGCGTGTGCACTTTCTCGGAGTGCGATGCCAGAGGTGACGGCACAGCCAATCCTCGTTAGTATAGTGGTAAGTATCCCCGCCTGTCACGCGGGAGACCGGGGTTCGATTCCCCGACGGGGAGGCCTCTCTTATATTCTTGAATTTGCTCCGAGAAGCTGATCCTGCTGGCAATAAATTCATATTCAGGGGCTTTTGATATTTTATTGTTTGATTGTCACTTTACTGCCACCAGAAGTCTCTACATTGTGTGATAAATCCATCCCCCCCAAAACGGAATTATTTGCGCTCATACCTATTTCCAGTTCTTTGCGTAGGGGATAAACGCCCCACCCATGGCCGGTTAGCTCAGTTGGTTAGAGCGTGGTGCTAATAACGCCAAGGTCGCGGGTTCGATCCCCGTACGGGCCAAGCACAGCTTTTTAGAGGTCCCGTGCACTCGTTTCATCCCAGGTAGGTCGATGCTGAAGCTTGTTTCTTTTTACTCCGTGTTTTGTTCATAGTGCTTTCTGTGTAGAATTGCATGCCTAACTGATTTGCAGAAGTAGTTGTCCCTATGGTGTGGTGGTGTTATTTGAAGCCTGTAGCAAGCAGATAGTATAGTTGCAGCGTATTTTGCTGTTGACCTTTGCGCCATTGCAATGGATCTCTGTGTTAAGCTTGGTGCTGTGTTTATGTGCTGATGGTGTCTCTGGTGCTGTATTCATGTACTGATGATGGGTCTTGTGTTGAACTCATATGCTGATGTAGTCATATGCTGATGGAAGTGCTGTTTCCGCAGCCAGGCACTGACGGCGGTTCTGGTGATGTATCAATGTAGCTGTGGCAATCTTTAACTTACTAGACTTGATATTAGGTCATGCTAGGGTCAGTATGCCGTCCTGAAAATACAGCTGTCTGAATGAGGCCATTATTGGTCTGCCGAGCAAAAGTTTGACAAAAGCTCCCAGACACTATAGACAGCTTTGCCATCATTAGGGCGGCTGCTCTCTCTCCCAAAAATTGCAGTTTTCTTCACAGTCTCGCCTCCCTTGTCTGAAAGTGCCAAAACGAAAAAGGAGCCTGGCCAACAGGGGTTCATCTGATCATTCACATACCGCGTGTGCACTTTCTCGGAGTGCGATGCCAGAGGTGACGGCACAGCCAATCCTCGTTAGTATAGTGGTAAGTATCCCCGCCTGTCACGCGGGAGACCGGGGTTCGATTCCCCGACGGGGAGGCCTCTCTTATATTCTTGAATTTGCTCCGAGAAGCTGATCCTGCTGGCAATAAATTCATATTCAGGGGCTTTTGATATTTTATTGTTTGATTGTCACTTTACTGCCACCAGAAGTCTCTACATTGTTTGATAAATCCATCCCCCCCAAAACGGAATTATTTGCGCTCATACCTATTTCCAGTTCTTTGCGTAGGGGATAAACGCCCCACCCATGGCCGGTTAGCTCAGTTGGTTAGAGCGTGGTGCTAATAACGCCAAGGTCGCGGGTTCGATCCCCGTACGGGCCAAGCACAGCTTTTTAGAGGTCCCGTGCACTCGTTTCATCCCAGGTAGGTCGATGCTGAAGCTTGTTTCTTTTTACTCCGTGTTTTGTTCATAGTGCTTTCTGTGTAGAATTGCATGCCTAACTGATTTGCAGAAGTAGTTGTCCCTATGGTGTGGTGGTGTTATTTGAAGCCTGTAGCAAGCAGATAGTATAGTTGCAGCGTATTTTGCTGTTGACCTTTGCGCCATTGCAATGGATCTCTGTGTTAAGCTTGGTGCTGTGTTTATGTGCTGATGGTGTCTCTGGTGCTGTATTCATGTACTGATGATGGGTCTTGTGTTGAACTCATATGCTGATGTAGTCATATGCTGATGGAAGTGCTGTTTCCGCAGCCAGGCACTGACGGCGGTTCTGGTGATGTATCAATGTAGCTGTGGCAATCTTTAACTTACTAGACTTGATATTAGGTCATGCTAGGGTCAGTATGCCGTCCTGAAAATACAGCTGTCTGAATGAGGCCATTATTGGTCTGCCGAGCAAAAGTTTGACAAAAGCTCCCAGACACTATAGACAGCTTTGCCATCATTAGGGCGGCTGCTCTCTCTCCCAAAAATTGCAGTTTTCTTCACAGTCTCGCCTCCCTTGTCTGAAAGTGCCAAAACGAAAAAGGAGCCTGGCCAACAGGGGTTCATCTGATCATTCACATACCGCGTGTGCACTTTCTCGGAGTGCGATGCCAGAGGTGACGGCACAGCCAATCCTCGTTAGTATAGTGGTAAGTATCCCCGCCTGTCACGCGGGAGACCGGGGTTCGATTCCCCGACGGGGAGGCCTCTCTTATATTCTTGAATTTGCTCCGAGAAGCTGATCCTGCTGGCAATAAATTCATATTCAGGGGCTATTGATATTTTATTGTTTGATTGTCACTTTACTGCCACCAGAAGTCTCTACATTGTGTGATAAATCCATCCCCCCCAAAACGGAATTATTTGCGCTCATACCTATTTCCAGTTCTTTGCGTAGGGGATAAACGCCCCACCCATGGCCGGTTAGCTCAGTTGGTTAGAGCGTGGTGCTAATAACGCCAAGGTCGCGGGTTCGATCCCCGTACGGGCCAAGCACAGCTTTTTAGAGGTCCCGTGCACTCGTTTCATCCCAGGTAGGTCGATGCTGAAGCTTGTTTCTTTTTACTCCGTGTTTTGTTCATAGTGCTTTCTGTGTAGAATTGCATGCCTAACTGATTTGCAGAAGTAGTTGTCCCTATGGTGTGGTGGTGTTATTTGAAGCCTGTAGCAAGCAGATAGTATAGTTGCAGCGTATTTTGCTGTTGACCTTTGCGCCATTGCAATGGATCTCTGTGTTAAGCTTGGTGCTGTGTTTATGTGCTGATGGTGTCTCTGGTGCTGTATTCATGTACTGATGATGGGTCTTGTGTTGAACTCATATGCTGATGTAGTCATATGCTGATGGAAGTGCTGTTTCCGCAGCCAGGCACTGACGGCGGTTCTGGTGATGTATCAATGTAGCTGTGGCAATCTTTAACTTACTAGACTTGATATTAGGTCATGCTAGGGTCAGTATGCCGTCCTGAAAATACAGCTGTCTGAATGAGGCCATTATTGGTCTGCCGAGCAAAAGTTTGACAAAAGCTCCCAGACACTATAGACAGCTTTGCCATCATTAGGGCGGCTGCTCTCTCTCCCAAAAATTGCAGTTTTCTTCACAGTCTCGCCTCCCTTGTCTGAAAGTGCCAAAACGAAAAAGGAGCCTGGCCAACAGGGGTTCATCTGATCATTCACATACCGCGTGTGCACTTTCTCGGAGTGCGATGCCAGAGGTGACGGCACAGCCAATCCTCGTTAGTATAGTGGTAAGTATCCCCGCCTGTCACGCGGGAGACCGGGGTTCGATTCCCCGACGGGGAGGCCTCTCTTATATTCTTGAATTTGCTCCGAGAAGCTGATCCTGCTGGCAATAAATTCATATTCAGGGGCTTTTGATATTTTATTGTTTGATTGTCACTTTACTGCCACCAGAAGTCTCTACATTGTGTGATAAATCCATCCCCCCCAAAACGGAATTATTTGCGCTCATACCTATTTCCAGTTCTTTGCGTAGGGGATAAACGCCCCACCCATGGCCGGTTAGCTCAGTTGGTTAGAGCGTGGTGCTAATAACGCCAAGGTCGCGGGTTCGATCCCCGTACGGGCCAAGCACAGCTTTTTAGAGGTCCCGTGCACTCGTTTCATCCCAGGTAGGTCGATGCTGAAGCTTGTTTCTTTTTACTCCGTGTTTTGTTCATAGTGCTTTCTGTGTAGAATTGCATGCCTAACTGATTTGCAGAAGTAGTTGTCCCTATGGTGTGGTGGTGTTATTTGAAGCCTGTAGCAAGCAGATAGTATAGTTGCAGCGTATTTTGCTGTTGACCTTTGCGCCATTGCAATGGATCTCTGTGTTAAGCTTGGTGCTGTGTTTATGTGCTGATGGTGTCTCTGGTGCTGTATTCATGTACTGATGATGGGTCTTGTGTTGAACTCATATGCTGATGTAGTCATATGCTGATGGAAGTGCTGTTTCCGCAGCCAGGCACTGACGGCGGTTCTGGTGATGTATCAATGTAGCTGTGGCAATCTTTAACTTACTAGACTTGATATTAGGTCATGCTAGGGTCAGTATGCCGTCCTGAAAATACAGCTGTCTGAATGAGGCCATTATTGGTCTGCCGAGCAAAAGTTTGACAAAAGCTCCCAGACACTATAGACAGCTTTGCCATCATTAGGGCGGCTGCTCTCTCTCCCAAAAATTGCAGTTTTCTTCACAGTCTCGCCTCCCTTGTCTGAAAGTGCCAAAACGAAAAAGGAGCCTGGCCAACAGGGGTTCATCTGATCATTCACATACCGCGTGTGCACTTTCTCGGAGTGCGATGCCAGAGGTGACGGCACAGCCAATCCTCGTTAGTATAGTGGTAAGTATCCCCGCCTGTCACGCGGGAGACCGGGGTTCGATTCCCCGACGGGGAGGCCTCTCTTATATTCTTGAATTTGCTCCGAGAAGCTGATCCTGCTGGCAATAAATTCATATTCAGGGGCTTTTGATATTTTATTGTTTGATTGTCACTTTACTGCCACCAGAAGTCTCTACATTGTGTGATAAATCCATCCCCCCCAAAACGGAATTATTTGCGCTCATACCTATTTCCAGTTCTTTGCGTAGGGGATAAACGCCCCACCCATGGCCGGTTAGCTCAGTTGGTTAGAGCGTGGTGCTAATAACGCCAAGGTCGCGGGTTCGATCCCCGTACGGGCCAAGCACAGCTTTTTAGAGGTCCCGTGCACTCGTTTCATCCCAGGTAGGTCGATGCTGAAGCTTGTTTCTTTTTACTCCGTGTTTTGTTCATAGTGCTTTCTGTGTAGAATTGCATGCCTAACTGATTTGCAGAAGTAGTTGTCCCTATGGTGTGGTGGTGTTATTTGAAGCCTGTAGCAAGCAGATAGTATAGTTGCAGCGTATTTTGCTGTTGACCTTTGCGCCATTGCAATGGATCTCTGTGTTAAGCTTGGTGCTGTGTTTATGTGCTGATGGTGTCTCTGGTGCTGTATTCATGTACTGATGATGGGTCTTGTGTTGAACTCATATGCTGATGTAGTCATATGCTGATGGAAGTGCTGTTTCCGCAGCCAGGCACTGACGGCGGTTCTGGTGATGTATCAATGTAGCTGTGGCAATCTTTAACTTACTAGACTTGATATTAGGTCATGCTAGGGTCAGTATGCCGTCCTGAAAATACAGCTGTCTGAATGAGGCCATTATTGGTCTGCCGAGCAAAAGTTTGACAAAAGCTCCCAGACACTATAGACAGCTTTGCCATCATTAGGGCGGCTGCTCTCTCTCCCAAAAATTGCAGTTTTCTTCACAGTCTCGCCTCCCTTGTCTGAAAGTGCCAAAACGAAAAAGGAGCCTGGCCAACAGGGGTTCATCTGATCATTCACATACCGCGTGTGCACTTTCTCGGAGTGCGATGCCAGAGGTGACGGCACAGCCAATCCTCGTTAGTATAGTGGTAAGTATCCCCGCCTGTCACGCGGGAGACCGGGGTTCGATTCCCCGACGGGGAGGCCTCTCTTATATTCTTGAATTTGCTCCGAGAAGCTGATCCTGCTGGCAATAAATTCATATTCAGGGGCTATTGATATTTTATTGTTTGATTGTCACTTTACTGCCACCAGAAGTCTCTACATTGTGTGATAAATCCATCCCCCCCAAAACGGAATTATTTGCGCTCATACCTATTTCCAGTTCTTTGCGTAGGGGATAAACGCCCCACCCATGGCCGGTTAGCTCAGTTGGTTAGAGCGTGGTGCTAATAACGCCAAGGTCGCGGGTTCGATCCCCGTACGGGCCAAGCACAGCTTTTTAGAGGTCCCGTGCACTCGTTTCATCCCAGGTAGGTCGATGCTGAAGCTTGTTTCTTTTTACTCCGTGTTTTGTTCATAGTGCTTTCTGTGTAGAATTGCATGCCTAACTGATTTGCAGAAGTAGTTGTCCCTATGGTGTGGTGGTGTTATTTGAAGCCTGTAGCAAGCAGATAGTATAGTTGCAGCGTATTTTGCTGTTGACCTTTGCGCCATTGCAATGGATCTCTGTGTTAAGCTTGGTGCTGTGTTTATGTGCTGATGGTGTCTCTGGTGCTGTATTCATGTACTGATGATGGGTCTTGTGTTGAACTCATATGCTGATGTAGTCATATGCTGATGGAAGTGCTGTTTCCGCAGCCAGGCACTGACGGCGGTTCTGGTGATGTATCAATGTAGCTGTGGCAATCTTTAACTTACTAGACTTGATATTAGGTCATGCTAGGGTCAGTATGCCGTCCTGAAAATACAGCTGTCTGAATGAGGCCATTATTGGTCTGCCGAGCAAAAGTTTGACAAAAGCTCCCAGACACTATAGACAGCTTTGCCATCATTAGGGCGGCTGCTCTCTCTCCCAAAAATTGCAGTTTTCTTCACAGTCTCGCCTCCCTTGTCTGAAAGTGCCAAAACGAAAAAGGAGCCTGGCCAACAGGGGTTCATCTGATCATTCACATACCGCGTGTGCACTTTCTCGGAGTGCGATGCCAGAGGTGACGGCACAGCCAATCCTCGTTAGTATAGTGGTAAGTATCCCCGCCTGTCACGCGGGAGACCGGGGTTCGATTCCCCGACGGGGAGGCCTCTCTTATATTCTTGAATTTGCTCCGAGAAGCTGATCCTGCTGGCAATAAATTCATATTCAGGGGCTTTTGATATTTTATTGTTTGATTGTCACTTTACTGCCACCAGAAGTCTCTACATTGTGTGATAAATCCATCCCCCCCAAAACGGAATTATTTGCGCTCATACCTATTTCCAGTTCTTTGCGTAGGGGATAAACGCCCCACCCATGGCCGGTTAGCTCAGTTGGTTAGAGCGTGGTGCTAATAACGCCAAGGTCGCGGGTTCGATCCCCGTACGGGCCAAGCACAGCTTTTTAGAGGTCCCGTGCACTCGTTTCATCCCAGGTAGGTCGATGCTGAAGCTTGTTTCTTTTTACTCCGTGTTTTGTTCATAGTGCTTTCTGTGTAGAATTGCATGCCTAACTGATTTGCAGAAGTAGTTGTCCCTATGGTGTGGTGGTGTTATTTGAAGCCTGTAGCAAGCAGATAGTATAGTTGCAGCGTATTTTGCTGTTGACCTTTGCGCCATTGCAATGGATCTCTGTGTTAAGCTTGGTGCTGTGTTTATGTGCTGATGGTGTCTCTGGTGCTGTATTCATGTACTGATGATGGGTCTTGTGTTGAACTCATATGCTGATGTAGTCATATGCTGATGGAAGTGCTGTTTCCGCAGCCAGGCACTGACGGCGGTTCTGGTGATGTATCAATGTAGCTGTGGCAATCTTTAACTTACTAGACTTGATATTAGGTCATGCTAGGGTCAGTATGCCGTCCTGAAAATACAGCTGTCTGAATGAGGCCATTATTGGTCTGCCGAGCAAAAGTTTGACAAAAGCTCCCAGACACTATAGACAGCTTTGCCATCATTAGGGCGGCTGCTCTCTCTCCCAAAAATTGCAGTTTTCTTCACAGTCTCGCCTCCCTTGTCTGAAAGTGCCAAAACGAAAAAGGAGCCTGGCCAACAGGGGTTCATCTGATCATTCACATACCGCGTGTGCACTTTCTCGGAGTGCGATGCCAGAGGTGACGGCACAGCCAATCCTCGTTAGTATAGTGGTAAGTATCCCCGCCTGTCACGCGGGAGACCGGGGTTCGATTCCCCGACGGGGAGGCCTCTCTTATATTCTTGAATTTGCTCCGAGAAGCTGATCCTGCTGGCAATAAATTCATATTCAGGGGCTTTTGATATTTTATTGTTTGATTGTCACTTTACTGCCACCAGAAGTCTCTACATTGTGTGATAAATCCATCCCCCCCAAAACGGAATTATTTGCGCTCATACCTATTTCCAGTTCTTTGCGTAGGGGATAAACGCCCCACCCATGGCCGGTTAGCTCAGTTGGTTAGAGCGTGGTGCTAATAACGCCAAGGTCGCGGGTTCGATCCCCGTACGGGCCAAGCACAGCTTTTTAGAGGTCCCGTGCACTCGTTTCATCCCAGGTAGGTCGATGCTGAAGCTTGTTTCTTTTTACTCCGTGTTTTGTTCATAGTGCTTTCTGTGTAGAATTGCATGCCTAACTGATTTGCAGAAGTAGTTGTCCCTATGGTGTGGTGGTGTTATTTGAAGCCTGTAGCAAGCAGATAGTATAGTTGCAGCGTATTTTGCTGTTGACCTTTGCGCCATTGCAATGGATCTCTGTGTTAAGCTTGGTGCTGTGTTTATGTGCTGATGGTGTCTCTGGTGCTGTATTCATGTACTGATGATGGGTCTTGTGTTGAACTCATATGCTGATGTAGTCATATGCTGATGGAAGTGCTGTTTCCGCAGCCAGGCACTGACGGCGGTTCTGGTGATGTATCAATGTAGCTGTGGCAATCTTTAACTTACTAGACTTGATATTAGGTCATGCTAGGGTCAGTATGCCGTCCTGAAAATACAGCTGTCTGAATGAGGCCATTATTGGTCTGCCGAGCAAAAGTTTGACAAAAGCTCCCAGACACTATAGACAGCTTTGCCATCATTAGGGCGGCTGCTCTCTCTCCCAAAAATTGCAGTTTTCTTCACAGTCTCGCCTCCCTTGTCTGAAAGTGCCAAAACGAAAAAGGAGCCTGGCCAACAGGGGTTCATCTGATCATTCACATACCGCGTGTGCACTTTCTCGGAGTGCGATGCCAGAGGTGACGGCACAGCCAATCCTCGTTAGTATAGTGGTAAGTATCCCCGCCTGTCACGCGGGAGACCGGGGTTCGATTCCCCGACGGGGAGGCCTCTCTTATATTCTTGAATTTGCTCCGAGAAGCTGATCCTGCTGGCAATAAATTCATATTCAGGGGCTATTGATATTTTATTGTTTGATTGTCACTTTACTGCCACCAGAAGTCTCTACATTGTGTGATAAATCCATCCCCCCCAAAACGGAATTATTTGCGCTCATACCTATTTCCAGTTCTTTGCGTAGGGGATAAACGCCCCACCCATGGCCGGTTAGCTCAGTTGGTTAGAGCGTGGTGCTAATAACGCCAAGGTCGCGGGTTCGATCCCCGTACGGGCCAAGCACAGCTTTTTAGAGGTCCCGTGCACTCGTTTCATCCCAGGTAGGTCGATGCTGAAGCTTGTTTCTTTTTACTCCGTGTTTTGTTCATAGTGCTTTCTGTGTAGAATTGCATGCCTAACTGATTTGCAGAAGTAGTTGTCCCTATGGTGTGGTGGTGTTATTTGAAGCCTGTAGCAAGCAGATAGTATAGTTGCAGCGTATTTTGCTGTTGACCTTTGCGCCATTGCAATGGATCTCTGTGTTAAGCTTGGTGCTGTGTTTATGTGCTGATGGTGTCTCTGGTGCTGTATTCATGTACTGATGATGGGTCTTGTGTTGAACTCATATGCTGATGTAGTCATATGCTGATGGAAGTGCTGTTTCCGCAGCCAGGCACTGACGGCGGTTCTGGTGATGTATCAATGTAGCTGTGGCAATCTTTAACTTACTAGACTTGATATTAGGTCATGCTAGGGTCAGTATGCCGTCCTGAAAATACAGCTGTCTGAATGAGGCCATTATTGGTCTGCCGAGCAAAAGTTTGACAAAAGCTCCCAGACACTATAGACAGCTTTGCCATCATTAGGGCGGCTGCTCTCTCTCCCAAAAATTGCAGTTTTCTTCACAGTCTCGCCTCCCTTGTCTGAAAGTGCCAAAACGAAAAAGGAGCCTGGCCAACAGGGGTTCATCTGATCATTCACATACCGCGTGTGCACTTTCTCGGAGTGCGATGCCAGAGGTGACGGCACAGCCAATCCTCGTTAGTATAGTGGTAAGTATCCCCGCCTGTCACGCGGGAGACCGGGGTTCGATTCCCCGACGGGGAGGCCTCTCTTATATTCTTGAATTTGCTCCGAGAAGCTGATCCTGCTGGCAATAAATTCATATTCAGGGGCTTTTGATATTTTATTGTTTGATTGTCACTTTACTGCCACCAGGAGTCTCTACATTGTGTGATAAATCCATCCCCCCCAAAACGGAATTATTTGCGCTCATACCTATTTCCAGTTCTTTGCGTAGGGGATAAACGCCCCACCCATGGCCGGTTAGCTCAGTTGGTTAGAGCGTGGTGCTAATAACGCCAAGGTCGCGGGTTCGATCCCCGTACGGGCCAAGCACAGCTTTTTAGAGGTCCCGTGCACTCGTTTCATCCCAGGTAGGTCGATGCTGAAGCTTGTTTCTTTTTACTCCGTGTTTTGTTCATAGTGCTTTCTGTGTAGAATTGCATGCCTAACTGATTTGCAGAAGTAGTTGTCCCTATGGTGTGGTGGTGTTATTTGAAGCCTGTAGCAAGCAGATAGTATAGTTGCAGCGTATTTTGCTGTTGACCTTTGCGCCATTGCAATGGATCTCTGTGTTAAGCTTGGTGCTGTGTTTATGTGCTGATGGTGTCTCTGGTGCTGTATTCATGTACTGATGATGGGTCTTGTGTTGAACTCATATGCTGATGTAGTCATATGCTGATGGAAGTGCTGTTTCCGCAGCCAGGCACTGACGGCGGTTCTGGTGATGTATCAATGTAGCTGTGGCAATCTTTAACTTACTAGACTTGATATTAGGTCATGCTAGGGTCAGTATGCCGTCCTGAAAATACAGCTGTCTGAATGAGGCCATTATTGGTCTGCCGAGCAAAAGTTTGACAAAAGCTCCCAGACACTATAGACAGCTTTGCCATCATTAGGGCGGCTGCTCTCTCTCCCAAAAATTGCAGTTTTCTTCACAGTCTCGCCTCCCTTGTCTGAAAGTGCCAAAACGAAAAAGGAGCCTGGCCAACAGGGGTTCATCTGATCATTCACATACCGCGTGTGCACTTTCTCGGAGTGCGATGCCAGAGGTGACGGCACAGCCAATCCTCGTTAGTATAGTGGTAAGTATCCCCGCCTGTCACGCGGGAGACCGGGGTTCGATTCCCCGACGGGGAGGCCTCTCTTATATTCTTGAATTTGCTCCGAGAAGCTGATCCTGCTGGCAATAAATTCATATTCAGGGGCTTTTGATATTTTATTGTTTGATTGTCACTTTACTGCCACCAGAAGTCTCTACATTGTGTGATAAATCCATCCCCCCCAAAACGGAATTATTTGCGCTCATACCTATTTCCAGTTCTTTGCGTAGGGGATAAACGCCCCACCCATGGCCGGTTAGCTCAGTTGGTTAGAGCGTGGTGCTAATAACGCCAAGGTCGCGGGTTCGATCCCCGTACGGGCCAAGCACAGCTTTTTAGAGGTCCCGTGCACTCGTTTCATCCCAGGTAGGTCGATGCTGAAGCTTGTTTCTTTTTACTCCGTGTTTTGTTCATAGTGCTTTCTGTGTAGAATTGCATGCCTAACTGATTTGCAGAAGTAGTTGTCCCTATGGTGTGGTGGTGTTATTTGAAGCCTGTAGCAAGCAGATAGTATAGTTGCAGCGTATTTTGCTGTTGACCTTTGCGCCATTGCAATGGATCTCTGTGTTAAGCTTGGTGCTGTGTTTATGTGCTGATGGTGTCTCTGGTGCTGTATTCATGTACTGATGATGGGTCTTGTGTTGAACTCATATGCTGATGTAGTCATATGCTGATGGAAGTGCTGTTTCCGCAGCCAGGCACTGACGGCGGTTCTGGTGATGTATCAATGTAGCTGTGGCAATCTTTAACTTACTAGACTTGATATTAGGTCATGCTAGGGTCAGTATGCCGTCCTGAAAATACAGCTGTCTGAATGAGGCCATTATTGGTCTGCCGAGCAAAAGTTTGACAAAAGCTCCCAGACACTATAGACAGCTTTGCCATCATTAGGGCGGCTGCTCTCTCTCCCAAAAATTGCAGTTTTCTTCACAGTCTCGCCTCCCTTGTCTGAAAGTGCCAAAACGAAAAAGGAGCCTGGCCAACAGGGGTTCATCTGATCATTCACATACCGCGTGTGCACTTTCTCGGAGTGCGATGCCAGAGGTGACGGCACAGCCAATCCTCGTTAGTATAGTGGTAAGTATCCCCGCCTGTCACGCGGGAGACCGGGGTTCGATTCCCCGACGGGGAGGCCTCTCTTATATTCTTGAATTTGCTCCGAGAAGCTGATCCTGCTGGCAATAAATTCATATTCAGGGGCTTTTGATATTTTATTGTTTGATTGTCACTTTACTGCCACCAGAAGTCTCTACATTGTGTGATAAATCCATCCCCCCCAAAACGGAATTATTTGCGCTCATACCTATTTCCAGTTCTTTGCGTAGGGGATAAACGCCCCACCCATGGCCGGTTAGCTCAGTTGGTTAGAGCGTGGTGCTAATAACGCCAAGGTCGCGGGTTCGATCCCCGTACGGGCCAAGCACAGCTTTTTAGAGGTCCCGTGCACTCGTTTCATCCCAGGTAGGTCGATGCTGAAGCTTGTTTCTTTTTACTCCGTGTTTTGTTCATAGTGCTTTCTGTGTAGAATTGCATGCCTAACTGATTTGCAGAAGTAGTTG
Source organism: Ranitomeya imitator (assembly GCF_032444005.1). NCBI lineage: Eukaryota > Metazoa > Chordata > Amphibia > Anura > Dendrobatidae > Ranitomeya > Ranitomeya imitator. The sequence continues at coordinate 29,118 of NW_027194113.1, forward strand.
TCCCTATGGTGTGGTGGTGTTATTTGAAGCCTGTAGCAAGCAGATAGTATAGTTGCAGCGTATTTTGCTGTTGACCTTTGCGCCATTGCAATGGATCTCTGTGTTAAGCTTGGTGCTGTGTTTATGTGCTGATGGTGTCTCTGGTGCTGTATTCATGTACTGATGATGGGTCTTGTGTTGAACTCATATGCTGATGTAGTCATATGCTGATGGAAGTGCTGTTTCCGCAGCCAGGCACTGACGGCGGTTCTGGTGATGTATCAATGTAGCTGTGGCAATCTTTAACTTACTAGACTTGATATTAGGTCATGCTAGGGTCAGTATGCCGTCCTGAAAATACAGCTGTCTGAATGAGGCCATTATTGGTCTGCCGAGCAAAAGTTTGACAAAAGCTCCCAGACACTATAGACAGCTTTGCCATCATTAGGGCGGCTGCTCTCTCTCCCAAAAATTGCAGTTTTCTTCACAGTCTCGCCTCCCTTGTCTGAAAGTGCCAAAACGAAAAAGGAGCCTGGCCAACAGGGGTTCATCTGATCATTCACATACCGCGTGTGCACTTTCTCGGAGTGCGATGCCAGAGGTGACGGCACAGCCAATCCTCGTTAGTATAGTGGTAAGTATCCCCGCCTGTCACGCGGGAGACCGGGGTTCGATTCCCCGACGGGGAGGCCTCTCTTATATTCTTGAATTTGCTCCGAGAAGCTGATCCTGCTGGCAATAAATTCATATTCAGGGGCTATTGATATTTTATTGTTTGATTGTCACTTTACTGCCACCAGAAGTCTCTACATTGTGTGATAAATCCATCCCCCCCAAAACGGAATTATTTGCGCTCATACCTATTTCCAGTTCTTTGCGTAGGGGATAAACGCCCCACCCATGGCCGGTTAGCTCAGTTGGTTAGAGCGTGGTGCTAATAACGCCAAGGTCGCGGGTTCGATCCCCGTACGGGCCAAGCACAGCTTTTTAGAGGTCCCGTGCACTCGTTTCATCCCAGGTAGGTCGATGCTGAAGCTTGTTTCTTTTTACTCCGTGTTTTGTTCATAGTGCTTTCTGTGTAGAATTGCATGCCTAACTGATTTGCAGAAGTAGTTGTCCCTATGGTGTGGTGGTGTTATTTGAAGCCTGTAGCAAGCAGATAGTATAGTTGCAGCGTATTTTGCTGTTGACCTTTGCGCCATTGCAATGGATCTCTGTGTTAAGCTTGGTGCTGTGTTTATGTGCTGATGGTGTCTCTGGTGCTGTATTCATGTACTGATGATGGGTCTTGTGTTGAACTCATATGCTGATGTAGTCATATGCTGATGGAAGTGCTGTTTCCGCAGCCAGGCACTGACGGCGGTTCTGGTGATGTATCAATGTAGCTGTGGCAATCTTTAACTTACTAGACTTGATATTAGGTCATGCTAGGGTCAGTATGCCGTCCTGAAAATACAGCTGTCTGAATGAGGCCATTATTGGTCTGCCGAGCAAAAGTTTGACAAAAGCTCCCAGACACTATAGACAGCTTTGCCATCATTAGGGCGGCTGCTCTCTCTCCCAAAAATTGCAGTTTTCTTCACAGTCTCGCCTCCCTTGTCTGAAAGTGCCAAAACGAAAAAGGAGCCTGGCCAACAGGGGTTCATCTGATCATTCACATACCGCGTGTGCACTTTCTCGGAGTGCGATGCCAGAGGTGACGGCACAGCCAATCCTCGTTAGTATAGTGGTAAGTATCCCCGCCTGTCACGCGGGAGACCGGGGTTCGATTCCCCGACGGGGAGGCCTCTCTTATATTCTTGAATTTGCTCCGAGAAGCTGATCCTGCTGGCAATAAATTCATATTCAGGGGCTTTTGATATTTTATTGTTTGATTGTCACTTTACTGCCACCAGAAGTCTCTACATTGTGTGATAAATCCATCCCCCCCAAAACGGAATTATTTGCGCTCATACCTATTTCCAGTTCTTTGCGTAGGGGATAAACGCCCCACCCATGGCCGGTTAGCTCAGTTGGTTAGAGCGTGGTGCTAATAACGCCAAGGTCGCGGGTTCGATCCCCGTACGGGCCAAGCACAGCTTTTTAGAGGTCCCGTGCACTCGTTTCATCCCAGGTAGGTCGATGCTGAAGCTTGTTTCTTTTTACTCCGTGTTTTGTTCATAGTGCTTTCTGTGTAGAATTGCATGCCTAACTGATTTGCAGAAGTAGTTGTCCCTATGGTGTGGTGGTGTTATTTGAAGCCTGTAGCAAGCAGATAGTATAGTTGCAGCGTATTTTGCTGTTGACCTTTGCGCCATTGCAATGGATCTCTGTGTTAAGCTTGGTGCTGTGTTTATGTGCTGATGGTGTCTCTGGTGCTGTATTCATGTACTGATGATGGGTCTTGTGTTGAACTCATATGCTGATGTAGTCATATGCTGATGGAAGTGCTGTTTCCGCAGCCAGGCACTGACGGCGGTTCTGGTGATGTATCAATGTAGCTGTGGCAATCTTTAACTTACTAGACTTGATATTAGGTCATGCTAGGGTCAGTATGCCGTCCTGAAAATACAGCTGTCTGAATGAGGCCATTATTGGTCTGCCGAGCAAAAGTTTGACAAAAGCTCCCAGACACTATAGACAGCTTTGCCATCATTAGGGCGGCTGCTCTCTCTCCCAAAAATTGCAGTTTTCTTCACAGTCTCGCCTCCCTTGTCTGAAAGTGCCAAAACGAAAAAGGAGCCTGGCCAACAGGGGTTCATCTGATCATTCACATACCGCGTGTGCACTTTCTCGGAGTGCGATGCCAGAGGTGACGGCACAGCCAATCCTCGTTAGTATAGTGGTAAGTATCCCCGCCTGTCACGCGGGAGACCGGGGTTCGATTCCCCGACGGGGAGGCCTCTCTTATATTCTTGAATTTGCTCCGAGAAGCTGATCCTGCTGGCAATAAATTCATATTCAGGGGCTTTTGATATTTTATTGTTTGATTGTCACTTTACTGCCACCAGAAGTCTCTACATTGTGTGATAAATCCATCCCCCCCAAAACGGAATTATTTGCGCTCATACCTATTTCCAGTTCTTTGCGTAGGGGATAAACGCCCCACCCATGGCCGGTTAGCTCAGTTGGTTAGAGCGTGGTGCTAATAACGCCAAGGTCGCGGGTTCGATCCCCGTACGGGCCAAGCACAGCTTTTTAGAGGTCCCGTGCACTCGTTTCATCCCAGGTAGGTCGATGCTGAAGCTTGTTTCTTTTTACTCCGTGTTTTGTTCATAGTGCTTTCTGTGTAGAATTGCATGCCTAACTGATTTGCAGAAGTAGTTGTCCCTATGGTGTGGTGGTGTTATTTGAAGCCTGTAGCAAGCAGATAGTATAGTTGCAGCGTATTTTGCTGTTGACCTTTGCGCCATTGCAATGGATCTCTGTGTTAAGCTTGGTGCTGTGTTTATGTGCTGATGGTGTCTCTGGTGCTGTATTCATGTACTGATGATGGGTCTTGTGTTGAACTCATATGCTGATGTAGTCATATGCTGATGGAAGTGCTGTTTCCGCAGCCAGGCACTGACGGCGGTTCTGGTGATGTATCAATGTAGCTGTGGCAATCTTTAACTTACTAGACTTGATATTAGGTCATGCTAGGGTCAGTATGCCGTCCTGAAAATACAGCTGTCTGAATGAGGCCATTATTGGTCTGCCGAGCAAAAGTTTGACAAAAGCTCCCAGACACTATAGACAGCTTTGCCATCATTAGGGCGGCTGCTCTCTCTCCCAAAAATTGCAGTTTTCTTCACAGTCTCGCCTCCCTTGTCTGAAAGTGCCAAAACGAAAAAGGAGCCTGGCCAACAGGGGTTCATCTGATCATTCACATACCGCGTGTGCACTTTCTCGGAGTGCGATGCCAGAGGTGACGGCACAGCCAATCCTCGTTAGTATAGTGGTAAGTATCCCCGCCTGTCATGCGGGAGACCGGGGTTCGATTCCCCGACGGGGAGGCCTCTCTTATATTCTTGAATTTGCTCCGAGAAGCTGATCCTGCTGGCAATAAATTCATATTCAGGGGCTATTGATATTTTATTGTTTGATTGTCACTTTACTGCCACCAGAAGTCTCTACATTGTGTGATAAATCCATCCCCCCCAAAACGGAATTATTTGCGCTCATACCTATTTCCAGTTCTTTGCGTAGGGGATAAACGCCCCACCCATGGCCGGTTAGCTCAGTTGGTTAGAGCGTGGTGCTAATAACGCCAAGGTCGCGGGTTCGATCCCCGTACGGGCCAAGCACAGCTTTTTAGAGGTCCCGTGCACTCGTTTCATCCCAGGTAGGTCGATGCTGAAGCTTGTTTCTTTTTACTCCGTGTTTTGTTCATAGTGCTTTCTGTGTAGAATTGCATGCCTAACTGATTTGCAGAAGTAGTTGTCCCTATGGTGTGGTGGTGTTATTTGAAGCCTGTAGCAAGCAGATAGTATAGTTGCAGCGTATTTTGCTGTTGACCTTTGCGCCATTGCAATGGATCTCTGTGTTAAGCTTGGTGCTGTGTTTATGTGCTGATGGTGTCTCTGGTGCTGTATTCATGTACTGATGATGGGTCTTGTGTTGAACTCATATGCTGATGTAGTCATATGCTGATGGAAGTGCTGTTTCCGCAGCCAGGCACTGACGGCGGTTCTGGTGATGTATCAATGTAGCTGTGGCAATCTTTAACTTACTAGACTTGATATTAGGTCATGCTAGGGTCAGTATGCCGTCCTGAAAATACAGCTGTCTGAATGAGGCCATTATTGGTCTGCCGAGCAAAAGTTTGACAAAAGCTCCCAGACACTATAGACAGCTTTGCCATCATTAGGGCGGCTGCTCTCTCTCCCAAAAATTGCAGTTTTCTTCACAGTCTCGCCTCCCTTGTCTGAAAGTGCCAAAACGAAAAAGGAGCCTGGCCAACAGGGGTTCATCTGATCATTCACATACCGCGTGTGCACTTTCTCGGAGTGCGATGCCAGAGGTGACGGCACAGCCAATCCTCGTTAGTATAGTGGTAAGTATCCCCGCCTGTCACGCGGGAGACCGGGGTTCGATTCCCCGACGGGGAGGCCTCTCTTATATTCTTGAATTTGCTCCGAGAAGCTGATCCTGCTGGCAATAAATTCATATTCAGGGGCTTTTGATATTTTATTGTTTGATTGTCACTTTACTGCCACCAGAAGTCTCTACATTGTGTGATAAATCCATCCCCCCCAAAACGGAATTATTTGCGCTCATACCTATTTCCAGTTCTTTGCGTAGGGGATAAACGCCCCACCCATGGCCGGTTAGCTCAGTTGGTTAGAGCGTGGTGCTAATAACGCCAAGGTCGCGGGTTCGATCCCCGTACGGGCCAAGCACAGCTTTTTAGAGGTCCCGTGCACTCGTTTCATCCCAGGTAGGTCGATGCTGAAGCTTGTTTCTTTTTACTCCGTGTTTTGTTCATAGTGCTTTCTGTGTAGAATTGCATGCCTAACTGATTTGCAGAAGTAGTTGTCCCTATGGTGTGGTGGTGTTATTTGAAGCCTGTAGCAAGCAGATAGTATAGTTGCAGCGTATTTTGCTGTTGACCTTTGCGCCATTGCAATGGATCTCTGTGTTAAGCTTGGTGCTGTGTTTATGTGCTGATGGTGTCTCTGGTGCTGTATTCATGTACTGATGATGGGTCTTGTGTTGAACTCATATGCTGATGTAGTCATATGCTGATGGAAGTGCTGTTTCCGCAGCCAGGCACTGACGGCGGTTCTGGTGATGTATCAATGTAGCTGTGGCAATCTTTAACTTACTAGACTTGATATTAGGTCATGCTAGGGTCAGTATGCCGTCCTGAAAATACAGCTGTCTGAATGAGGCCATTATTGGTCTGCCGAGCAAAAGTTTGACAAAAGCTCCCAGACACTATAGACAGCTTTGCCATCATTAGGGCGGCTGCTCTCTCTCCCAAAAATTGCAGTTTTCTTCACAGTCTCGCCTCCCTTGTCTGAAAGTGCCAAAACGAAAAAGGAGCCTGGCCAACAGGGGTTCATCTGATCATTCACATACCGCGTGTGCACTTTCTCGGAGTGCGATGCCAGAGGTGACGGCACAGCCAATCCTCGTTAGTATAGTGGTAAGTATCCCCGCCTGTCACGCGGGAGACCGGGGTTCGATTCCCCGACGGGGAGGCCTCTCTTATATTCTTGAATTTGCTCCGAGAAGCTGATCCTGCTGGCAATAAATTCATATTCAGGGGCTTTTGATATTTTATTGTTTGATTGTCACTTTACTGCCACCAGAAGTCTCTACATTGTGTGATAAATCCATCCCCCCCAAAACGGAATTATTTGCGCTCATACCTATTTCCAGTTCTTTGCGTAGGGGATAAACGCCCCACCCATGGCCGGTTAGCTCAGTTGGTTAGAGCGTGGTGCTAATAACGCCAAGGTCGCGGGTTCGATCCCCGTACGGGCCAAGCACAGCTTTTTAGAGGTCCCGTGCACTCGTTTCATCCCAGGTAGGTCGATGCTGAAGCTTGTTTCTTTTTACTCCGTGTTTTGTTCATAGTGCTTTCTGTGTAGAATTGCATGCCTAACTGATTTGCAGAAGTAGTTGTCCCTATGGTGTGGTGGTGTTATTTGAAGCCTGTAGCAAGCAGATAGTATAGTTGCAGCGTATTTTGCTGTTGACCTTTGCGCCATTGCAATGGATCTCTGTGTTAAGCTTGGTGCTGTGTTTATGTGCTGATGGTGTCTCTGGTGCTGTATTCATGTACTGATGATGGGTCTTGTGTTGAACTCATATGCTGATGTAGTCATATGCTGATGGAAGTGCTGTTTCCGCAGCCAGGCACTGACGGCGGTTCTGGTGATGTATCAATGTAGCTGTGGCAATCTTTAACTTACTAGACTTGATATTAGGTCATGCTAGGGTCAGTATGCCGTCCTGAAAATACAGCTGTCTGAATGAGGCCATTATTGGTCTGCCGAGCAAAAGTTTGACAAAAGCTCCCAGACACTATAGACAGCTTTGCCATCATTAGGGCGGCTGCTCTCTCTCCCAAAAATTGCAGTTTTCTTCACAGTCTCGCCTCCCTTGTCTGAAAGTGCCAAAACGAAAAAGGAGCCTGGCCAACAGGGGTTCATCTGATCATTCACATACCGCGTGTGCACTTTCTCGGAGTGCGATGCCAGAGGTGACGGCACAGCCAATCCTCGTTAGTATAGTGGTAAGTATCCCCGCCTGTCACGCGGGAGACCGGGGTTCGATTCCCCGACGGGGAGGCCTCTCTTATATTCTTGAATTTGCTCCGAGAAGCTGATCCTGCTGGCAATAAATTCATATTCAGGGGCTATTGATATTTTATTGTTTGATTGTCACTTTACTGCCACCAGAAGTCTCTACATTGTGTGATAAATCCATCCCCCCCAAAACGGAATTATTTGCGCTCATACCTATTTCCAGTTCTTTGCGTAGGGGATAAACGCCCCACCCATGGCCGGTTAGCTCAGTTGGTTAGAGCGTGGTGCTAATAACGCCAAGGTCGCGGGTTCGATCCCCGTACGGGCCAAGCACAGCTTTTTAGAGGTCCCGTGCACTCGTTTCATCCCAGGTAGGTCGATGCTGAAGCTTGTTTCTTTTTACTCCGTGTTTTGTTCATAGTGCTTTCTGTGTAGAATTGCATGCCTAACTGATTTGCAGAAGTAGTTGTCCCTATGGTGTGGTGGTGTTATTTGAAGCCTGTAGCAAGCAGATAGTATAGTTGCAGCGTATTTTGCTGTTGACCTTTGCGCCATTGCAATGGATCTCTGTGTTAAGCTTGGTGCTGTGTTTATGTGCTGATGGTGTCTCTGGTGCTGTATTCATGTACTGATGATGGGTCTTGTGTTGAACTCATATGCTGATGTAGTCATATGCTGATGGAAGTGCTGTTTCCGCAGCCAGGCACTGACGGCGGTTCTGGTGATGTATCAATGTAGCTGTGGCAATCTTTAACTTACTAGACTTGATATTAGGTCATGCTAGGGTCAGTATGCCGTCCTGAAAATACAGCTGTCTGAATGAGGCCATTATTGGTCTGCCGAGCAAAAGTTTGACAAAAGCTCCCAGACACTATAGACAGCTTTGCCATCATTAGGGCGGCTGCTCTCTCTCCCAAAAATTGCAGTTTTCTTCACAGTCTCGCCTCCCTTGTCTGAAAGTGCCAAAACGAAAAAGGAGCCTGGCCAACAGGGGTTCATCTGATCATTCACATACCGCGTGTGCACTTTCTCGGAGTGCGATGCCAGAGGTGACGGCACAGCCAATCCTCGTTAGTATAGTGGTAAGTATCCCCGCCTGTCACGCGGGAGACCGGGGTTCGATTCCCCGACGGGGAGGCCTCTCTTATATTCTTGAATTTGCTCCGAGAAGCTGATCCTGCTGGCAATAAATTCATATTCAGGGGCTTTTGATATTTTATTGTTTGATTGTCACTTTACTGCCACCAGAAGTCTCTACATTGTGTGATAAATCCATCCCCCCCAAAACGGAATTATTTGCGCTCATACCTATTTCCAGTTCTTTGCGTAGGGGATAAACGCCCCACCCATGGCCGGTTAGCTCAGTTGGTTAGAGCGTGGTGCTAATAACGCCAAGGTCGCGGGTTCGATCCCCGTACGGGCCAAGCACAGCTTTTTAGAGGTCCCGTGCACTCGTTTCATCCCAGGTAGGTCGATGCTGAAGCTTGTTTCTTTTTACTCCGTGTTTTGTTCATAGTGCTTTCTGTGTAGAATTGCATGCCTAACTGATTTGCAGAAGTAGTTGTCCCTATGGTGTGGTGGTGTTATTTGAAGCCTGTAGCAAGCAGATAGTATAGTTGCAGCGTATTTTGCTGTTGACCTTTGCGCCATTGCAATGGATCTCTGTGTTAAGCTTGGTGCTGTGTTTATGTGCTGATGGTGTCTCTGGTGCTGTATTCATGTACTGATGATGGGTCTTGTGTTGAACTCATATGCTGATGTAGTCATATGCTGATGGAAGTGCTGTTTCCGCAGCCAGGCACTGACGGCGGTTCTGGTGATGTATCAATGTAGCTGTGGCAATCTTTAACTTACTAGACTTGATATTAGGTCATGCTAGGGTCAGTATGCCGTCCTGAAAATACAGCTGTCTGAATGAGGCCATTATTGGTCTGCCGAGCAAAAGTTTGACAAAAGCTCCCAGACACTATAGACAGCTTTGCCATCATTAGGGCGGCTGCTCTCTCTCCCAAAAATTGCAGTTTTCTTCACAGTCTCGCCTCCCTTGTCTGAAAGTGCCAAAACGAAAAAGGAGCCTGGCCAACAGGGGTTCATCTGATCATTCACATACCGCGTGTGCACTTTCTCGGAGTGCGATGCCAGAGGTGACGGCACAGCCAATCCTCGTTAGTATAGTGGTAAGTATCCCCGCCTGTCACGCGGGAGACCGGGGTTCGATTCCCCGACGGGGAGGCCTCTCTTATATTCTTGAATTTGCTCCGAGAAGCTGATCCTGCTGGCAATAAATTCATATTCAGGGGCTTTTGATATTTTATTGTTTGATTGTCACTTTACTGCCACCAGAAGTCTCTACATTGTGTGATAAATCCATCCCCCCCAAAACGGAATTATTTGCGCTCATACCTATTTCCAGTTCTTTGCGTAGGGGATAAACGCCCCACCCATGGCCGGTTAGCTCAGTTGGTTAGAGCGTGGTGCTAATAACGCCAAGGTCGCGGGTTCGATCCCCGTACGGGCCAAGCACAGCTTTTTAGAGGTCCCGTGCACTCGTTTCATCCCAGGTAGGTCGATGCTGAAGCTTGTTTCTTTTTACTCCGTGTTTTGTTCATAGTGCTTTCTGTGTAGAATTGCATGCCTAACTGATTTGCAGAAGTAGTTGTCCCTATGGTGTGGTGGTGTTATTTGAAGCCTGTAGCAAGCAGATAGTATAGTTGCAGCGTATTTTGCTGTTGACCTTTGCGCCATTGCAATGGATCTCTGTGTTAAGCTTGGTGCTGTGTTTATGTGCTGATGGTGTCTCTGGTGCTGTATTCATGTACTGATGATGGGTCTTGTGTTGAACTCATATGCTGATGTAGTCATATGCTGATGGAAGTGCTGTTTCCGCAGCCAGGCACTGACGGCGGTTCTGGTGATGTATCAATGTAGCTGTGGCAATCTTTAACTTACTAGACTTGATATTAGGTCATGCTAGGGTCAGTATGCCGTCCTGAAAATACAGCTGTCTGAATGAGGCCATTATTGGTCTGCCGAGCAAAAGTTTGACAAAAGCTCCCAGACACTATAGACAGCTTTGCCATCATTAGGGCGGCTGCTCTCTCTCCCAAAAATTGCAGTTTTCTTCACAGTCTCGCCTCCCTTGTCTGAAAGTGCCAAAACGAAAAAGGAGCCTGGCCAACAGGGGTTCATCTGATCATTCACATACCGCGTGTGCACTTTCTCGGAGTGCGATGCCAGAGGTGACGGCACAGCCAATCCTCGTTAGTATAGTGGTAAGTATCCCCGCCTGTCACGCGGGAGACCGGGGTTCGATTCCCCGACGGGGAGGCCTCTCTTATATTCTTGAATTTGCTCCGAGAAGCTGATCCTGCTGGCAATAAATTCATATTCAGGGGCTATTGATATTTTATTGTTTGATTGTCACTTTACTGCCACCAGAAGTCTCTACATTGTGTGATAAATCCATCCCCCCCAAAACGGAATTATTTGCGCTCATACCTATTTCCAGTTCTTTGCGTAGGGGATAAACGCCCCACCCATGGCCGGTTAGCTCAGTTGGTTAGAGCGTGGTGCTAATAACGCCAAGGTCGCGGGTTCGATCCCCGTACGGGCCAAGCACAGCTTTTTAGAGGTCCCGTGCACTCGTTTCATCCCAGGTAGGTCGATGCTGAAGCTTGTTTCTTTTTACTCCGTGTTTTGTTCATAGTGCTTTCTGTGTAGAATTGCATGCCTAACTGATTTGCAGAAGTAGTTGTCCCTATGGTGTGGTGGTGTTATTTGAAGCCTGTAGCAAGCAGATAGTATAGTTGCAGCGTATTTTGCTGTTGACCTTTGCGCCATTGCAATGGATCTCTGTGTTAAGCTTGGTGCTGTGTTTATGTGCTGATGGTGTCTCTGGTGCTGTATTCATGTACTGATGATGGGTCTTGTGTTGAACTCATATGCTGATGTAGTCATATGCTGATGGAAGTGCTGTTTCCGCAGCCAGGCACTGACGGCGGTTCTGGTGATGTATCAATGTAGCTGTGGCAATCTTTAACTTACTAGACTTGATATTAGGTCATGCTAGGGTCAGTATGCCGTCCTGAAAATACAGCTGTCTGAATGAGGCCATTATTGGTCTGCCGAGCAAAAGTTTGACAAAAGCTCCCAGACACTATAGACAGCTTTGCCATCATTAGGGCGGCTGCTCTCTCTCCCAAAAATTGCAGTTTTCTTCACAGTCTCGCCTCCCTTGTCTGAAAGTGCCAAAACGAAAAAGGAGCCTGGCCAACAGGGGTTCATCTGATCATTCACATACCGCGTGTGCACTTTCTCGGAGTGCGATGCCAGAGGTGACGGCACAGCCAATCCTCGTTAGTATAGTGGTAAGTATCCCCGCCTGTCACGCGGGAGACCGGGGTTCGATTCCCCGACGGGGAGGCCTCTCTTATATTCTTGAATTTGCTCCGAGAAGCTGATCCTGCTGGCAATAAATTCATATTCAGGGGCTTTTGATATTTTATTGTTTGATTGTCACTTTACTGCCACCAGAAGTCTCTACATTGTGTGATAAATCCATCCCCCCCAAAACGGAATTATTTGCGCTCATACCTATTTCCAGTTCTTTGCGTAGGGGATAAACGCCCCACCCATGGCCGGTTAGCTCAGTTGGTTAGAGCGTGGTGCTAATAACGCCAAGGTCGCGGGTTCGATCCCCGTACGGGCCAAGCACAGCTTTTTAGAGGTCCCGTGCACTCGTTTCATCCCAGGTAGGTCGATGCTGAAGCTTGTTTCTTTTTACTCCGTGTTTTGTTCATAGTGCTTTCTGTGTAGAATTGCATGCCTAACTGATTTGCAGAAGTAGTTGTCCCTATGGTGTGGTGGTGTTATTTGAAGCCTGTAGCAAGCAGATAGTATAGTTGCAGCGTATTTTGCTGTTGACCTTTGCGCCATTGCAATGGATCTCTGTGTTAAGCTTGGTGCTGTGTTTATGTGCTGATGGTGTCTCTGGTGCTGTATTCATGTACTGATGATGGGTCTTGTGTTGAACTCATATGCTGATGTAGTCATATGCTGATGGAAGTGCTGTTTCCGCAGCCAGGCACTGACGGCGGTTCTGGTGATGTATCAATGTAGCTGTGGCAATCTTTAACTTACTAGACTTGATATTAGGTCATGCTAGGGTCAGTATGCCGTCCTGAAAATACAGCTGTCTGAATGAGGCCATTATTGGTCTGCCGAGCAAAAGTTTGACAAAAGCTCCCAGACACTATAGACAGCTTTGCCATCATTAGGGCGGCTGCTCTCTCTCCCAAAAATTGCAGTTTTCTTCACAGTCTCGCCTCCCTTGTCTGAAAGTGCCAAAACGAAAAAGGAGCCTGGCCAACAGGGGTTCATCTGATCATTCACATACCGCGTGTGCACTTTCTCGGAGTGCGATGCCAGAGGTGACGGCACAGCCAATCCTCGTTAGTATAGTGGTAAGTATCCCCGCCTGTCACGCGGGAGACCGGGGTTCGATTCCCCGACGGGGAGGCCTCTCTTATATTCTTGAATTTGCTCCGAGAAGCTGATCCTGCTGGCAATAAATTCATATTCAGGGGCTATTGATATTTTATTGTTTGATTGTCACTTTACTGCCACCAGAAGTCTCTACATTGTGTGATAAATCCATCCCCCCCAAAACGGAATTATTTGCGCTCATACCTATTTCCAGTTCTTTGCGTAGGGGATAAACGCCCCACCCATGGCCGGTTAGCTCAGTTGGTTAGAGCGTGGTGCTAATAACGCCAAGGTCGCGGGTTCGATCCCCGTACGGGCCAAGCACAGCTTTTTAGAGGTCCCGTGCACTCGTTTCATCCCAGGTAGGTCGATGCTGAAGCTTGTTTCTTTTTACTCCGTGTTTTGTTCATAGTGCTTTCTGTGTAGAATTGCATGCCTAACTGATTTGCAGAAGTAGTTGTCCCTATGGTGTGGTGGTGTTATTTGAAGCCTGTAGCAAGCAGATAGTATAGTTGCAGCGTATTTTGCTGTTGACCTTTGCGCCATTGCAATGGATCTCTGTGTTAAGCTTGGTGCTGTGTTTATGTGCTGATGGTGTCTCTGGTGCTGTATTCATGTACTGATGATGGGTCTTGTGTTGAACTCATATGCTGATGTAGTCATATGCTGATGGAAGTGCTGTTTCCGCAGCCAGGCACTGACGGCGGTTCTGGTGATGTATCAATGTAGCTGTGGCAATCTTTAACTTACTAGACTTGATATTAGGTCATGCTAGGGTCAGTATGCCGTCCTGAAAATACAGCTGTCTGAATGAGGCCATTATTGGTCTGCCGAGCAAAAGTTTGACAAAAGCTCCCAGACACTATAGACAGCTTTGCCATCATTAGGGCGGCTGCTCTCTCTCCCAAAAATTGCAGTTTTCTTCACAGTCTCGCCTCCCTTGTCTGAAAGTGCCAAAACGAAAAAGGAGCCTGGCCAACAGGGGTTCATCTGATCATTCACATACCGCGTGTGCACTTTCTCGGAGTGCGATGCCAGAGGTGACGGCACAGCCAATCCTCGTTAGTATAGTGGTAAGTATCCCCGCCTGTCACGCGGGAGACCGGGGTTCGATTCCCCGACGGGGAGGCCTCTCTTATATTCTTGAATTTGCTCCGAGAAGCTGATCCTGCTGGCAATAAATTCATATTCAGGGGCTTTTGATATTTTATTGTTTGATTGTCACTTTACTGCCACCAGAAGTCTCTACATTGTGTGATAAATCCATCCCCCCCAAAACGGAATTATTTGCGCTCATACCTATTTCCAGTTCTTTGCGTAGGGGATAAACGCCCCACCCATGGCCGGTTAGCTCAGTTGGTTAGAGCGTGGTGCTAATAACGCCAAGGTCGCGGGTTCGATCCCCGTACGGGCCAAGCACAGCTTTTTAGAGGTCCCGTGCACTCGTTTCATCCCAGGTAGGTCGATGCTGAAGCTTGTTTCTTTTTACTCCGTGTTTTGTTCATAGTGCTTTCTGTGTAGAATTGCATGCCTAACTGATTTGCAGAAGTAGTTGTCCCTATGGTGTGGTGGTGTTATTTGAAGCCTGTAGCAAGCAGATAGTATAGTTGCAGCGTATTTTGCTGTTGACCTTTGCGCCATTGCAATGGATCTCTGTGTTAAGCTTGGTGCTGTGTTTATGTGCTGATGGTGTCTCTGGTGCTGTATTCATGTACTGATGATGGGTCTTGTGTTGAACTCATATGCTGATGTAGTCATATGCTGATGGAAGTGCTGTTTCCGCAGCCAGGCACTGACGGCGGTTCTGGTGATGTATCAATGTAGCTGTGGCAATCTTTAACTTACTAGACTTGATATTAGGTCATGCTAGGGTCAGTATGCCGTCCTGAAAATACAGCTGTCTGAATGAGGCCATTATTGGTCTGCCGAGCAAAAGTTTGACAAAAGCTCCCAGACACTATAGACAGCTTTGCCATCATTAGGGCGGCTGCTCTCTCTCCCAAAAATTGCAGTTTTCTTCACAGTCTCGCCTCCCTTGTCTGAAAGTGCCAAAACGAAAAAGGAGCCTGGCCAACAGGGGTTCATCTGATCATTCACATACCGCGTGTGCACTTTCTCGGAGTGCGATGCCAGAGGTGACGGCACAGCCAATCCTCGTTAGTATAGTGGTAAGTATCCCCGCCTGTCACGCGGGAGACCGGGGTTCGATTCCCCGACGGGGAGGCCTCTCTTATATTCTTGAATTTGCTCCGAGAAGCTGATCCTGCTGGCAATAAATTCATATTCAGGGGCTTTTGATATTTTATTGTTTGATTGTCACTTTACTGCCACCAGAAGTCTCTACATTGTGTGATAAATCCATCCCCCCCAAAACGGAATTATTTGCGCTCATACCTATTTCCAGTTCTTTGCGTAGGGGATAAACGCCCCACCCATGGCCGGTTAGCTCAGTTGGTTAGAGCGTGGTGCTAATAACGCCAAGGTCGCGGGTTCGATCCCCGTACGGGCCAAGCACAGCTTTTTAGAGGTCCCGTGCACTCGTTTCATCCCAGGTAGGTCGATGCTGAAGCTTGTTTCTTTTTACTCCGTGTTTTGTTCATAGTGCTTTCTGTGTAGAATTGCATGCCTAACTGATTTGCAGAAGTAGTTGTCCCTATGGTGTGGTGGTGTTATTTGAAGCCTGTAGCAAGCAGATAGTATAGTTGCAGCGTATTTTGCTGTTGACCTTTGCGCCATTGCAATGGATCTCTGTGTTAAGCTTGGTGCTGTGTTTATGTGCTGATGGTGTCTCTGGTGCTGTATTCATGTACTGATGATGGGTCTTGTGTTGAACTCATATGCTGATGTAGTCATATGCTGATGGAAGTGCTGTTTCCGCAGCCAGGCACTGACGGCGGTTCTGGTGATGTATCAATGTAGCTGTGGCAATCTTTAACTTACTAGACTTGATATTAGGTCATGCTAGGGTCAGTATGCCGTCCTGAAAATACAGCTGTCTGAATGAGGCCATTATTGGTCTGCCGAGCAAAAGTTTGACAAAAGCTCCCAGACACTATAGACAGCTTTGCCATCATTAGGGCGGCTGCTCTCTCTCCCAAAAATTGCAGTTTTCTTCACAGTCTCGCCTCCCTTGTCTGAAAGTGCCAAAACGAAAAAGGAGCCTGGCCAACAGGGGTTCATCTGATCATTCACATACCGCGTGTGCACTTTCTCGGAGTGCGATGCCAGAGGTGACGGCACAGCCAATCCTCGTTAGTATAGTGGTAAGTATCCCCGCCTGTCACGCGGGAGACCGGGGTTCGATTCCCCGACGGGGAGGCCTCTCTTATATTCTTGAATTTGCTCCGAGAAGCTGATCCTGCTGGCAATAAATTCATATTCAGGGGCTATTGATATTTTATTGTTTGATTGTCACTTTACTGCCACCAGAAGTCTCTACATTGTGTGATAAATCCATCCCCCCCAAAACGGAATTATTTGCGCTCATACCTATTTCCAGTTCTTTGCGTAGGGGATAAACGCCCCACCCATGGGCCGGTTAGCTCAGTTGGTTAAGAGCGTGGTGCTAATAACGCCAAGGTCGCGGGTTCGATCCCCGTACGGGCCAAGCACAGCTTTTTAGAGGTCCCGTGCACTCGTTTCATCCCAGGTAGGGTCGATGCTGAAGCTTGTTTCTTTTTACTCCGTGTTTTGTTCATAGTGCTTTCTGTGTAGAATTGCATGCCTAACTGATTTGCAGAAGTAGTTGTCCCTATGGTGTGGTGGTGTTATTTGAAGCCTGTAGCAAGCAGATAGTATAGTTGCAGCGTATTTTGCTGTTGACCTTTGCGCCATTGCAATGGATCTCTGTGTTAAGCTTGGTGCTGTGTTTATGTGCTGATGGTGTCTCTGGTGCTGTATTCATGTACTGATGATGGGTCTTGTGTTGAACTCATATGCTGATGTAGTCATATGCTGATGGAAGTGCTGTTTCCGCAGCCAGGCACTGACGGCGGTTCTGGTGATGTATCAATGTAGCTGTGGCAATCTTTAACTTACTAGACTTGATATTAGGTCATGCTAGGGTCAGTATGCCGTCCTGAAAATACAGCTGTCTGAATGAGGCATTATTGGTCTGCCGAGCAAAAGTTTGACAAAAGCTCCCAGACACTATAGACAGCTTTGCCATCATTAGGGCGGCTGCTCTCTCTCCAAAAATTGCAGTTTTCTTCACAGTCTCGCCTCCCTTGTCTGAAAGTGCCAAAACGAAAAGGAGCCTGGCCAACAGGGGTTCATCTGATCATTCACATACCGCGTGTGCACTTTCTCGGAGTGCGATGCCAGAGGTGACGGCACAGCCAATCCTCGTTAGTATAGTGGTAAGTATCCCCGCCTGTCACGCGGGAGGACCGGGGTTCGATTCCCCGACGGGGAGGCCTCTCTTATATTCTTGAATTTGCTCCGAGAAGCTGATCCTGCTGGCAATAAATTCATATTCAGGGGCTTTTGATATTTTATTGTTTGATTGTCACTTTACTGCCACCAGAAGTCTCTACATTGTGTGATAAATCCATCCCCCCAAAACGGAATTATTTGCGCTCATACCTATTTCCAGTTCTTTGCGTAGGGGATAAACGCCCCACCCATGGCCGGTTAGCTCAGTTGGTTAGAGCGTGGTGCTAATAACGCCAAGGTCGCGGGTTCGATCCCAGTACGGGCCAAGCACAGCTTTTTAGAGGTCCCGTGCACTCGTTTCATCCCAGGTAGGTCGATGCTGAAGCTTGTTTCTTTTTACTCCGTGTTTTGTTCATAGTGCTTTCTGTGTAGAATTGCATGCCTAACTGATTTGCAGAAGTAGTTGTCCCTATGGTGTGGTGGTGTTATTTGAAGCCTGTAGCAAGCAGATAGTATAGTTGCAGCGTATTTTGCTGTTGACCTTTGCGCCATTGCAATGGATCTCTGTGTTAAGCTTGGTGCTGTGTTTATGTGCTGATGGTGTCTCTGGTGCTGTATTCATGTACTGATGATGGGTCTTGTGTTGAACTCATATGCTGATGTAGTCATATGCTGATGGAAGTGCTGTTTCCGCAGCCAGGCACTGACGGCGGTTCTGGTGATGTATCAATGTAGCTGTGGCAATCTTTAACTTACTAGACTTGATATTAGGTCATGCTAGGGTCAGTATGCCGTCCTGAAAATACAGCTGTCTGATGAGGCCATTATTGGTCTGCCGAGCAAAAGTTTGACAAAAGCTCCCAGACACTATAGACAGCTTTGCCATCATTAGGGCGGCTGCTCTCTCTCCCAAAAATTGCAGTTTTCTTCACAGTCTCGCCTCCCTTGTCTGAAAGTGCCAAACGAAAAAGGAGCCTGGCCAACAGGGGTTCATCTGATCATTCACATACCGCGTGTTGCACTTTCTCGGAGTGCGCGATGCCAGAGGTGACGGCACAGCCAATCCTCGTTAGTATAGTGGTAAGTATCCCCGCCTGTCACGCGGGAGACCGGGGTTCGATTCCCCGACGGGGAGGCCTCTCTTATATTCTTGAATTTGCTCCGAGAAGCTGATCCTGCTGCAATAAATTCATATTCAGGGGCTTTTGATATTTTATTGTTTGATTGTCACTTTACTGCCACCAGAAGTCTCTACATTGTGTGATAAATCCATCCCCCCCAAAACGGAATTATTTGCGCTCATACCTATTTCCAGTTCTTTGCGTAGGGATAAACCCCCACCCATGGCCGGTTAGCTCAGTTGGTTAGAGCGTGGTGCTAATAACGCCAAGGGTCGCGGGTTCGATCCCCGTACGGGCCAAGCACAGCTTTTTAGAGGTCCGTGCACTCGTTTCATCCCAGGTAGGTCGATGCTGAAGCTTGTTTCTTTTTACTCCGTGTTTTGTTCATAGGTGCTTTCTGTGTAGAATTGCATGCCTAACTGATTTGCAGAAGTAGTTGTCCCTATGGTGTGGTGGTGTTATTTGAAGCCTGTAGCAAGCAGATAGTATAGTTGCAGCGTATTTTGCTGTTGACCTTTGCGCCATTGCAATGGATCTCTGTGTTAAGCTTGGTGCTGTGTTTATGTGCTGATGGTGTCTCTGGTGCTGTATTCATGTTACTGATGATGGGTCTTGTGTTGAACTCATATGCTGATGTAGTCATATGCTGATGGAAGTGCTGTTTCCGCAGCCAGGCACTGACGGCGGTTCTGGTGATGTATCAATGTAGCTGTGGCAATCCTTTAACTTACTAGACTTGATATTAGGTCATGCTAGGGTCAGTATGCCGTCCTGAAAATACAGCTGTCTGAATGAGGCCATTATTGGTCTGCCGAGCAAAAGTTTGACAAAAGCTCCAGACACTATAGACAGCTTTGCCATCATTAGGGCGGCTGCTCTCTCTCCCAAAAATTGCAGTTTTCCTTCACAGTCTCGCCTCCCTTGTCTGAAAGTGCCAAAACGAAAAAGGAGCCTGGCCAACAGGGGTTCATCTGATCATTCACATACCGCGTGTGCACTTTCTCGGAGTGCGATGCCAGAGGTGACGGCACAGCCAATCTCGTTAGTATAGTGGTAAGTATCCCCGCCTGTCACGCGGGAGACCGGGGTTCGATTCCCCGACGGGGGAGGCCTCTCTTATATTCTTGAATTTGCTCCGAGAAGCTGATTCTGCTGGCAATAAATTCATATTCAGGGGCTTTTGATATTTTATTGTTTGATTGTCACTTTACTGCCACCAGGAGTCTCTACATTGTGTGATAAATCCATCCCCCCCAAAACGGAATTATTTGCGCTCATACCTATTTCCAGTTCTTTGCGTAGGGGATAAACGGCCCCACCCATGGCCGGTTAGCTCAGTTGGTTAGAGCGTGGTGCTAATAACGCCAAGGTCGCGGGTTCGATCCCCGTACGGGCCAAGCACAGCTTTTTAGAGGTCCCGTGCACTCGTTTTCATCCCAGGTAGGTCGATGCTGAAGCTTGTTTCTTTTTACTCCGTGTTTTGTTCATAGTGCTTTCTGTGTAGAATTGCATGCCTAACTGATTTGCAGAAGTAGTTGTCCCTATGGTGTGGTGGTGTTATTTGAAGCCTGTAGCAAGCAGATAGTATAGTTGCAGCGTATTTTGCTGTTGACCTTTGCGCCATTGCAATGGATCTCTGTGTTAAGCTTGGTGCTGTGTTTATGTGCTGATGGTGTCTCTGGTGCTGTATTCATGTACTGATGATGGGTCTTGTGTTGAACTCATATGCTGATGTAGTCATATGCTGATGGAAGTGCTGTTTCCGCAGCCAGGGCACTGACGGCGGTTCTGGTGATGTATCAATGTAGCTGTGGCAATCTTTAACTTACTAGACTTGATATTAGGTCATGCTAGGGTCAGTATGCCGTCCTGAAAATACAGCTGTCTGAATGAGGCCATTATTGGTCTGCCGAGCAAAAGTTTGACAAAAGCTCCCAGACACTATAGACAGCTTTGCCATCCATTAGGGGCGGCTGCTCTCTCTCCCAAAAATTGCAGTTTTCTTCACAGTCTCGCCTCCCTTGTCTGAAAGTGCCAAAACGAAAAAGGAGCCTGGCCAACAGGGGTTCATCTGATCATTCACATACCGCGTGTGCACTTTCTCGGAGTGCGATGCCAGAGGTGACGGCACAGCCAATCCTCGTTAGTATAGTGGTAAGTATTCCCCGCCTGTCACGCGGGAGACCGGGGTTCGATTCCCCGACGGGGAGGCCTCTCTTATATTCTTGAATTTGCTCCGAGAAGCTGATCCTGCTGGCAATAAATTCATATTCAGGGGCTTTTGATATTTTATTGTTTGATTGTCACTTTACTGCCACCAGAAGTCTCTACATTGTGTGATAAATCCATCCCCCCCAAAACGGAATTATTTGCGCTCATACCATATTTCCAGTTCTTTGCGTAGGGGATAAACGCCCCACCCATGGCCGGTTAGCTCAGTTGGTTAGAGCGTGGTGCTAATAACGCCAAGGTCGCGGGTTCGATCCCCGTACGGGCCAAGCACAGCTTTTTAGAGGTCCCGTGCACTCGTTTCATCCAGGTAGGTCGATGCTGAGCTTGTTTCTTTTTACTCCGTGTTTTGTTCATAGTGCTTTCTGTGTAGAATTGCATGCCTAACTGATTTGCAGAAGTAGTTGTCCCTATGGGTGTGGTGGTGTTATTTGAAGCCTGTAGCAAGCAGATAGTATAGTTGCAGCGTATTTTGCTGTTGACCTTTGCGCCATTGCAATGGATCTCTGTGTTAAGCTTGGTGCTGTGTTTATGTGCTGATGGTGTCTCTGGTGCTGTATTCATGTACTGATGATGGGTCTTGTGTTGAACTCATATGCTGATGTAGTCATATGCTGATGGAAGTGCTGTTTCCGCAGCCAGGCACTGACGGCGGTTCTGGTGATGTATCAATGTAGCTGTGGCAATCTTTAACTTACTAGACTTGATATTAGGTCATGCTAGGGTCAGTATGCCGTCCTGAAATACAGCTGTCTGAATGAGGCCATTATTGGTCTGCCGAGCAAAGTTTGACAAAAGCTCCCAGACACTATAGACAGCTTTGCCATCATTAGGGCGGCTGCTCTCTCTCCCAAAAATTGCAGTTTTCTTCACAGTCTCGCCTCCCTTGTCTGAAAGTGCCAAAACGAAAAAGGAGCCTGGCCAACAGGGGTTCATCTGATCATTCACATACCGCGTGTGCACTTTCTCGGAGTGCGATGCCAGAGGTGACGGCACAGCCAATCCTCGTTAGTATAGTGGTAAGTATCCCCGCCTGTCACGCGGGAGACCCGGGGTTCGATTCCCCGACGGGGAGGCCTCTCTTATATTCTTGAATTTTGCTCCGAGAAGCTGATCCTGCTGGCAATATAAATTCATATTCAGGGGCTTTTGATATTTTATTGTTTGATTGTCACTTTACTGCCACCAGAAGTCTCTACATTGTGTGATAAATCCATCCCCCCCAAACGGAATTATTTGCGCTCATACCTATTTCCAGTTCTTTGCGTAGGGGATAAACGCCCCACCATGGCCGGTTAGCTCAGTTGGTTAGAGCGTGGTGCTAATAACGCCAAGGTCGCGGGTTCGATCCCCGTACGGGCCAAGCACAGCTTTTTAGAGGTCCCGTGCACTCGTTTCATCCCAGGTAGGTCCGATGCTGAAGCTTGTTTCTTTTTACTCCGTGTTTTGTTCATAGTGCTTTCTGTGTAGAATTGCATGCCTAACTGATTTGCAGAAGTAGTTGTCCCTATGGTGTGGTGGTGTTATTTGAAGCCTGTAGCAAGCAGATAGTATAGTTGCAGCGTATTTTGCTGTTGACCTTTGCGCCATTGCAATGGATCTCTGTGTTAAGCTTGGTGCTGTGTTTATGTGCTGATGGTGTCTCTGGTGCTGTATTCATGTACTGATGATGGGTCTTGTGTTGAACTCATATGCTGATGTAGTCATATGCTGATGGAAGTGCTGTTTCCGCAGCCAGGCACTGACGGCGGTTCTGGTGATGTATCAATGTAGCTGTGGCAAATCTTTAACTTACTAGACTTGATATTAGGTCATGCTAGGGTCAGTATGCCGTCCTGAAAATACAGCTGTCTGAATGAGGCCATTATTGTCTGCCGAGCAAAAGTTTGACAAAAGCTCCCAGACACTATAGACAGCTTTGCCATCATTAGGGCGGCTGCTCTGCTCTCCAAAAATTGCAGTTTTCTTCCACAGTCTCGCCTCCCTTGTCTGAAAGTGCCAAACGAAAAAGGAGCCTGGCCAAACAGGGGTTCATCTGATCATTCACATACCGCGTGTGCACTTGCTCGGAGTGCGATGCCAGAGGTGACGGCACAGCCATCCTCGTTAGTATAGTGGTAAGTATCCCCGCCTGTCACGCGGGAGACCGGGGTTCGATTCCCCGACGGGGAGGCCTCTCTTATATTCTTGAATTTGCTCCGAGAAGCTGATCCTGCTGG